>NC_091743.1:63865978-63903478 GCF_043380555.1 Nothobranchius furzeri | reverse complement strand
CCGAAATGAGTTTCCTCCGTAGGGTGGCCGGGCTCAGCCTTAGAGATAGGGTGAGGAGCTCGGACATTCGGGAGGGACTCGGAGTAGAACCGCTGCTCCTCCGGATCGAAAGGAGCCAGTTGAGGTGGTTTGGGCATCTGGTCAGGATGCCTCCTGGACGCCTCCCCGGGGAGGTGTTTCGGGCATGTCCTGCCGGCAGAAGGCCCCCGGGTCGACCCAGGACACGTTGGAGAGGTTACATCTCCAATCTGGTCCGGGAACGCCTTGGGGTCCTGCCGGAGGAGCTGGTGGGCAAGGCCGGGGAGAGGACGGCCTGGAGCTCCCTAGTTGGGATGCTGCCCCCGCGACCCGGACCCGGATAAGCGGAGGAAGACGAGACGAGACGAGAAGACAAAAAAATCAGTAAATTGATGATTATTCTAAGATAACTTTCTATTTATGAGTCTTTCATTCTTTTTTTTTTGTTTAGATTTTGTCTGTCACTTAATTTATTGGATTTTAAAACTTCTAGAACATTGCATTAAAGAAAAAAATGGAAATGTCAGAAACTAGAGCCACAAAAGCTGTGAAATGTACCATAAAATATCCCTAACTGCATTAAAAACTGTTTTTCATGAATGTTTTGACAGAAATAGAGGTTTAAAAGTCAACTTTCCTCATGCTTCTTGCACATTTGCAGTGGTCTCTATAGTATGAATAAATACCTCGTAAGTCATTCTCTAGGAAAACCAAGCTCCACTTTGCCTGTTTGAAAATGCAATAGGCTTGTCCCAATACTTGCACTGTGAAGCGCACTTGGAGGAGGTGTGCAGTAAGGCTTCGAGTGTGCAGTACACAAGTGTGCAAATAATTGCCGAATTGGGACAGTGAGCCTTGCGACACACGTCGGGATAATGGTCGCGGTTTGCGCCACTTAAAAATGTTTTTATTCCTTTATTTAGTCTTTTTCTTATCTTTATTTACTTTCAAACAAACAAGTATTTGACAAAATCTGCATTAATTGCTGTCCACACATTAAATATTAATCTCAAAAAATGTGAGCATGGATGAATATCATTATTTGTCTTTAAATGAACCATAAAATTTTGCAATTGATTTGTTTATCTCACCGGGATAGAAACAATTTTCTTTTTCATTTTTGTTGTTGACTCTGCAGTCCTTAGGATTGTACTGAATTATATTAAAACAAGTGATTAAATTGCTGGCATGTTGGGTCCAAATATGCAGACCAGCAACGTCATCAGTTTCTATGATTGTAATCATATTTGTACACAATAACACAATTTTTAATAGTTAAATACTTATACTTAAAAATGCATACGTATGTTCAGACAAGGCACCAACACAGCAATGGATTGTGGGTAACACCCTTAACTAGATTAAGGGTGTTAAGGGGCGTGGCCAAGGTCCACCTTGAGTATCGGGACACCCTATGCACTCGCACCCATGGACAAGAACCTTCAATTATGGTGAAAGTGTGAATATTTTGACACCGAGCCAAAGTCAGTTGGAGGTGAAAGTAGCTGTAGACGGCAGAATGTGGAGTCTTATTTCCTGTTATTTGGACATCTCACCTAACAGCAACGCAACTTCATTAGCTCTGCAACCTTGATGTTTTATAGCCACAAATAACACAAGCTTAAAAGCATCTGTCAGGACTTTCTGAACCGATAGCTTTTACATCTATTATCAGAAGCTAATGCAGGAGATAGGGGTAGAGAACTACTTTCATGTTCAGCCTGAGGACAAACTCAGTTACTGATCATTCTCCAAAATAATAAATAAATAAATGGTTCCTCAGTGAACCTGCTCTTTAAACCCTAAAATCTAACACCGGTATAAAAGTAAAGATGTAAGTGTATAAAATTCACATGTTTTATAGTTTTTTTTAACACAAAGCCCAAGGGCACAGTTTGACTTTAGTCTGTCAGCAACAACGAGGAGACATGTCTGACATTGGTTGTGTAATCCCAGTTTTGTGTGAGCCCTCATCTACCTGAGATCAGAGGTTTGTTATCCTCTGCATTATCAGTCCTTCCTGACGCTGGTCAGGAAATACGATAAGCTTCCTCTTTGGATTACCTGCTCCTTTATTCTGTTTCATTGTGAGATTAAAAACAAACAAGCCCTGACTGGCATTGTGTGGTTGGGAACCTATGTTGGTTTTGTTGGAAATTGTATGAATGATTTAGAATATTTTTTCTACTTTTTGTTTTTTAGCATAAAAATGTTTCAAAACCACATGAAATAAAACGTCAGCCCTACGGTCACATGATCCATATTTATCCATAAGTAGAGAAATTATGATATGACATAAGTATTCTGACACGTCTGTTTATAAGTTAGGGATTGTACTTTCATTTGACTAAAGTGAGTATTTAAGGGATTATAATGATAAATGATAAATGACCTGCACTTATATAGCGCCTCTCAGAGTAAGGACTCCAAAGCGCTTTACACTACAGTGTATCATTCATCCATTCACACAAACATTCACACACTGATGGTGATGAGCTACGATGTAGCCACAGCTGCCCGGTGGCGCACTGACAGAGGCAAGGCTGCTGAGCACTGGCGCCACCAGTCCCTCCGACCACCACCAGCAGGCAAGGTGGGTTAACTGTCTTGCCCAAGGACACAACAGCAGAGTTCTCTGTCCGGAGCCGGGATCGAACCTGCAACCTTCCAATTACTGGACAACCCACTCAGCCTCCTGAGCTACTGCTGCCCCAATTATGATGCTATTATAAAGATGTCTAAATCAGCTCCTGTATTTACTTCATGTTACTTATTATTCATTTGCAGTCAGTATAGATTATTGAGGTCATCAAGACAAATTTGAATGATTATGAGCAATCTTCATGACTTTTTTTCCCCACAGCATGCTAGTTGTTACCATTCACTAGTATTGCTCATGCTAAGCTGAAGCTAACAGAATAGGGAGTCTAATTTGTTTGGCTCATGGGGCCTCGGAAAAATAAAAATAAAAATAAAAAAGTGTAAGACTTACACTCTTTATTTTTTTTCACTTAAAGTCAATAGGGCTAAAAGAGCTATTTTCTAGTCCACTTTGCCTTATGCCCTGATTCACATACTGTATGTTTTACTTCAGTTTAAATAAAAAGTAATGATGTATGTTTCTACCACGCCTGTCATGTACTTTAAGATTTATCAGCTTGTAAAAATGTGTAATTCCCATGACTACAAATCAGATGTCAGGACGTCGCAAAAATGACATCACCACAGAATCAAAGAACAAAGAGTTCTGGCCACTTAACAGTTTTGTGGAGGAGCTAGGTACCCTATGGGTTGAGCTCAGTTAGCTTTTTCAGTTCGCCAATCGTCAATAAAAGCACAAGAAGTTTGTGTTTTTGTTAGCATCGTGGCAGAGCCTGGAAGTAAAAGTAAAAGAGTAATGTCTTTGGAGGTGAAGCAAAGAACTAAAACCAGTGAATATCGCTGTAGTCTACACTAGTTTATTGGAGCTAAAGGAGGCTACAAAAGCATGGACTGATTGTGACCTGGCTTTGTTGCTACTGGACTTGTAAGTAACAATATTTTGTCCAACAGTGTGGATCTTTTTATTTTGTGGTTTATTTTAGGATTAGTTGGCTCATGTTAGTGTTAGCTTGTTGTTAGTGGGCAGGCTGCAGCAGGGTTGTTTACGACAGTTGTAATATCACTTTCAACCAGAAGGGAAGAAGAGCAAGAAACTGCTTTGTTGCTTTAATAAAAATTTTTATCAGTAATTTTACTTAAGGAAAATTATTAAGTACTTCTTCCACCACTGATTATTCAACTTTAAAATTAAGAAAGAACACACAAACAGTAAGGATTTGGGTTTTATGGGATATTGAAATTTCTGCAAAATTGTGTAAAATTTTTATAAATAGATCTAAAAATATTGCTGGTGCTTTTAATGTCACTGTGTTATAGAAATTTAAAAGAAAAACAACAGAAAATCAGTTAGATCTTGCATTTATTATCAGATCTATTTTTAAAAACACGAGTTGGTTAATAAGAGCCACTGTGGAAAGTCCAAAGAAACACTAAACTTTGCAGACCCCTGATGTAGACAACATGATGAAAGTGAATCAGTGACGTTAACATAAAAATTCTAATTTAGTTTTAAGGCTTTAAACTCACAGAGACAAAATCACCCAGTTAGACTGAAAATATGTTTGTCTGCAATTGATCCAGAAGGATCACTGTGCACCCCGGAGCAAACAGCAGGTTCGAATAACACTCCCATTGCTGTCGATACACACATAGAGAGAGATGCATTGATGACATTTTTAAAATCTCCTGTATCATGTTCGACCTGCACGTCTGATTATAAAACAGCTTTCCTGTAAGCTTTCCAACCCATGTGAGTGTTGATATTCCAGAACCAAGCGACAATGATTCCTCCTCTGACAGAATTAGTTTGTGGCGTGAAAGACAAACAGCTTCTGCACACACACACTCCATGCAAACACTCTTCCTCACTACTTGAACCCTGAGGCAGAATGCCAAAGAGTTGGAGGAATGTGACCCTGTGACCTTGGCTTGCAGACTTCCACATGGAGACCGGACACTAGGATGGCGTGCATCGGAAGAAGAGGCCAGAATAGCTCCGGTGTCCGGTAACGGGAGACAGTCTGTGTTTGTAAACCACAAGCATATGACACACACACACACACACACACACACACACACACACACACACACACACACACACACACACACACACACACACACACACACAGTCTGCAGTATTTGCACAGGTGATGAAAACACATGCACTCAAGTCCAGAGGTTAGGAGGTGCATGATGACGATGAGGAGGAGGGGAAGTTTGAGAGGAGCGTGTTTGTTTTCTCCTGTACAACACCGGGCTAACCTTGCAGCCACACATTTTTCTGCCACCATAAATCCTGACTTTCCTGTTTGACGTTTCTAGTTTGTTTGTTTTTTCTTCCTTTTCTTTAAATACATCCACAAAGAGGCCAAGTTTGACTTACTTAGCATGCTAATCTTAAAAATACCCACTTAGCGCAAATGTTAAACACCTAATGCAGAAGTAAACCCACGTTCTATCAAAGCCACGGTTGTTTGATAAGATCATTTTTCCATCTCAGAACATTTTGCAGGCAGTTACTTACAGTACATGATTTGGCATCAGGCAGCAATCTGAGCGCCAAGTCGTTGCACAATAATCTGACCTTTTTTTTTTGTCTACCTTCAACAAGTGCATGCAAGATTCTAATCATATATCAAGTAAGATGATGACAAATTTGACCAAGATTTCAGAAATTATTCTATTTATAGTCTGTATATTCCCCTTTATTATCAAAGTCTGACCACTGTTTTTTTTTTTAACAGACGCTTAGTGATAAACAGGCCAAATAACAGACTTGGACGTGTACCACAGCACATCACCATGTCTTGATTAATACAGTATCAAGACATTATCTTTATCTAGGTGCCATTTGGAAGAAAAATAGTCTGCGAGTGATCCTGTGGCCAGGGACATTGATCTTTTTCCTGTTTTAACCTTCTGTTCAGACAGGCCAGGGGAAAACCCCACCCTCTGTGCTCAACAGGAGGACAGAGACACATGTGACAGATCAAGTCCAACCAGTCACAGATGACAAACCCTTGGTGTTGCCCCATGATTATCTGACAAATGTTTGAACGCTCTGCAAGAGTCATTTCGTTGAAACGCTGTGATTTTCTTGAACTTTTCCACTCTGAGCATCTTAATTTTTTTTTCTGCTTGTTTAGACGACTTGCTAGATTCCTTGAAACAGTCATAAATCAGAGTCGCGGACAGGAAAAGGAGTGTAATTTCATGCTTTGTTGTCAGAAGAGTTACAAGTTTATTGGGTTTCTTTTTAATATATTATTTTACGACACTCACCCAAAAAGCACCTGGCTGATTTGAGTCAGCAGACAAGGCTTTGATATCAGTCTCCTGAGATTAGTAGTTTATTTATTTATATATTTTTAATCCTATTAGACTGGTTGAACTTACAGATGGAGGTCTCACCTGAGGCAGACCGTCTGGTGCCAGTGAGCTGTAAAGCAATCAGAGGGCAGTAACATGTCCCTTTGCCTATCAAATGGTTAACAGAGTTTTAGAAAATAAAACTGAAGACAGAAACAAACAGCGCCCAGCTCTCACCCCTTCCATCTGTTTCAGGATGATCCGTTTTGGTCTCCCTCCATATCTGTCGCTCCAGAAACAAGACCCTGGCTGCCACATGCAGACAGTCCGGCCTTCCTTCAAGCTGGCCAGAGTTTCCCCTCAAACATTTAGCACATAGTGACCTAATTTTGACACTAATTATGGGAATTAGGGTATTTGCACAGATGACACCCAAACCAAAAAAGCCCAGCGTTATTGATTAGCTTGAACAAAGGTCTTCTGTACGAGATGACAGCATTTCTGATCCATTCTAATCTCACAAATTTACCAAAGGTAAAACGTATTAAGCTTTGCTCACCACTGCCCCCAGAGCATCTATTCAGGTCAACCGTTGAGAGTTGCCACGATCACCGGGGCAACAAGTGAAAACAAACAATGTGTGGGTTTTGTTATATGTGTATGAAACCGTAGACTCAAACCATTCGCACAAAATTGAGTTAGTGGGAGAAGAAGAAGGCTTGCGCCCAGTTTAAGTTGTACTTTCAACCGCATCCTGCCTTTGTGAGACAGCGTGGGTGGCGTGAGTTTAAAAGCTGTCAGACTCTTTATTCTGATCCGTGTTTACCACAGCGGGAAGCTGTGTAAACACACGGGTTTGCCACAACATTATTCCAACAAGACGGCGTTTTAGAGTCCACGGCTTTTCCAGTGAGGAGGCGATTAAAGTCTGGCGTGAGATGGCACTGAACTGTTTAAGTTTTCCCAGGCTTTAGGTATTACTGCGGCACGAAACAGTCATTTTGGGATAAGCAAAACAACCTTTTTGTACTTTAGTTTCTTTCTTGAGTGACTAAATCTGGTTCCTGTTCCAAGTTCAATCAAGCAAAGACATACAGCTCTGCACCTGCAGAGCTGACTAAATGATTATATTTTGCACTCCAGGATAGCTTCGTGCATTTTGTGTCTGTGTGGCTTCCGTAGAAGAGAACTCCTTCAACGGGCCATATCAGAAAACTCCCCTAAGGCTTTTCAGTGCTCTGCATGTGCAACACATACTACCCGACCTGCCACAATCTGCAGCTCTTATCTCAGCGTCCATGGGAGGGAGGGTTTTATCAGCTTGCAAATATAAACGGCTGAGAGACAGAGTGTACACTCAGCGACCAGGCAGGCACACTGTGCGAAGAAAACAGGAAGGGAAAGCTGGGGACGCAAACAAAACATCACATGTTGCATACAATCTTCGGCTAACAAAAACACGAGTAGGCTAAAAAGATCAGATTTCCTAACAGTCTACTTTTTCATTACCCTGAAAGGTAGCAACATCCCTTCTTGAAAAAAATGCTGTTTTTACCATCACTCAATGAAATGGATGACTGTTATGCAACGTGAATCTGAGAGGTTGATGAAAAAGAGAAAAGCAAGCAGACAGTGAGCCAAACAGGATATAATACTCAACCAAAGCACTGACAACCCTGTTTGTTGTTTAGTTCATCCTTATTGACAAATGTTAGTAAAGTAAATGAGCAATGCATGATCAGAATTTTTTTCAATTAATATTAAAAACATTAGAATGTACAAAGATTTATTCTTTGACTTATTTAAATGAGAACAACTAATGAGGCTCATCTGTTGTTGTTTGTGAGTTAAAAAGAAAAATGCAATGATTTGTGTTGTTTAGTTGTTTTTATTTCACAAAGTATATTTTAGTATAGAAATCACAAGAGAAAAGTTCTGACCCTGTAATTACTTATATTTTTATGTAAATTAAGTGCAATAAGAGGTTGAGTAAGTTTCAATGAACAGAGACGTGATTTAAGTTCCTGCACTGCCTTCATGCCTCTGCAGCTAATGAACTAACCATGTTCACCTGGATCATGATTTTCTCCACCTGTGCTCCTCATAATTTAAGCTTCCTGCAGCCACAGCTCTGATGGCATCACTACATCCTTCATCTGACTTCATGCAGACCTTACACAACCTTTTCCAGTTATATTTAGCCTAGCTAAGCCAAACTAGTCAAAGGCCTGTCTAGTCAAGTCATTTTGCTGAATCAAATCAAGTCAAATCTTAAATATTAAAGAGCAAGTTCACGGGAAACCATTTTTAGGTATTGATTCTGTAACAATTAAGTAACACCGCTCATCTGGATTGAGGTGCTGGATAACAGATTTAATGAAGAGGAAAAAATCTGCACACTTCAATTTTGCGATAATATAGTATTTATTTTTCTCAAGCTTTCGGTCAACAGAACTTCATCAGGCCTTCATCAAATTGTCAAAAATTCCAGTCAGAGTCGAGCTGTCCAAATATCAGGAAATAGAACTCCAAATCATGTCTTCTGAAGCAACAGTGGTCCAGTCCCAATAATCACACTTCCACCCTTGCGCCCTTCAATTGTACAATCTTGTCAAGGGGTGCAAGTGCATAGGCCAGGGCTATTCAAGTTCGGGCCAGTTTTAGTGGTTACTCTAGTCCAACACACTAGATTCAGTGGTTGAATTCAGCTCTTCAGACGCTGCGGAAACCTGTTAATCACCTGCCGATTGAAGTCAGGTGTGTTGAAGCCCGGTTAAAACTAAAACGTGCTGGATCCCGGCTCTCGAGGCCCGGATTTGAATAGCCCTGGCATAGGGTGTCCTGATTCTCATGTGCAGAAGTTGACTATGCCCTTTTGCACCCTTGTTCCGCACACCGCCCAAGTCTGCATTGATGCGGACTTGAGAAACTTTTTCTTGCTAAAACTACCTTCGGATTTGAGCCAGTGTTGCAGCACTTATAATAGATAACAGGTGTGTGTGAGTCTAGCCAAACAACCAGCTAATTAACTGGTTGATTGTCGGAAACCCTACACCAGAAAAACAGCACCCTGACACTAAAACCATACAGGAACCACTTCAAGCCATATGAGTGATGGAAAGGACACCACCATCTAAAAACTTTGCAATAATCGTTGTCTTCCTTATAAACCAGCTCCTTATGTTTGTTTATATTTTAATATTTTAATATTTTATTAAATCCATTTGTGTGGGCAGCTACTTCAGATTCATATCGCTGTTGGAACAGTGTGCTAACGGGTTCATCATTGACCAGAGTATTAGCCTTGGGCAAACATTACCTTGGCAAGCCCTTTCAATAAACAGATGTTTTAATTTATTGTGTCAACAGAGGCAACAAACAAAATTTGAAAACTGTTTTTGCTGCCAAAAGCTCTCTAAGACGTGACTTTGTGTCACTTACAAGTTTTGGACTAAACATAGGCTGTTTCTATTTATTATCTAAGAATAATACTGTGTTACTACCTAAAGCTGAAAGTCATCTTTAATTGATGTCTTTGCATGTTTATTTATGATGGGTTCCCTTTCAAAGGGCAGAAGTCTGTTAGGGTAGAATGTAAATGAATTAGAACATTTATCTGCAGTGTGTCTTAACGATAATTGAGTTAATGAGACAAAAGGGGTTAAACATATTAGGGAAATCAGACTTGTTTGCTATAGCTTCTGTAGATTATAAATTGGGAAAATAAGGAGAAAAATATTCTTAGCAGTTTTTTGCAGATGCAGCTAAAGACATGCATGGAAACAAACTGCTTTTCTTTGTGGCCAACTGCCAGTGACAAAGGGCCAAAACCTTAAAAATTGGTTCCATTTTTTGGGCTCTCCCTTCTGCATGTTGACTCAGGGTCAGTCAGCACATTCAGTAAAGAAGTCCAAGTATGATGTCCTCGTCTCACAGCTGACCATTCTGCATGAGTCACGCTTCTGTGGTTCGTGTGGGAGGCCTCTTTCTTATGACTACTCTGTTACCCATCTGTCACAAAATCCCTCGCAAACTTTTCCGCTCTTCCTCCCTTCTGTCATTCATAATATTTAGACTGGGCAGGACTGTCTGCTAGCAAGCATTCTCTCTCACATCCTACCTGCCATGGACGTTACAGTATGTTCTAATGGGAAACAGGCTTCAACACAAACGGTTGTTTTCTGCTTGGTCGTAGAGCTCAACCAGTGTCAGTTTAATATAGTGTAATATTATTTTTGGATGGTAAAAAGTGCAGGGGTCAAAACTTGACTTTGGAAAAAGTGTGTGTGTGTGTGGGGGGGGGGGGGGGGGGGGGACATGCCCCCCTGTCCCCCCCTCCCAAAATTACGATCATGCTACCTGCGATTTGAGCAAAGGTGCAAATATCTCAAACGTAACAGAGCCTTGGAAAAACGTGACACAAACACTGTGTCCTGAACCAAAGCTGCCTCACACAGGAGATCTGGATTACATCACATGGAACAGTGCAAACAAAAAAAAAAAAGGTCAGCAGACACAGAGGAGTGGTTTTCTCACATTTGTACAAGTAAGGTGCTCATTGCAGCACTGTAGTAAATCCTGAACCCTTTCCATAACAAAATCCATTGTTCCTCGGCTTTGATCGGAAGACCAGACCTGGAAACGGGTCTAGTGTCATATCTGTTTCTTCTCACATAGAGTGCCAACAACATGCTGACACACTCCCATGAAGTGTTTCCAGAGCTAGAGCTCTGCTCTCAATCCTGTGACGTTATTCATCCCCCTTTTACGAGCGCAGTGACACTGGCACGGGAGCGCACGGACACACTGTTACTCCATGTGAACATTAAATGGTCCTTTTCATATTTTCAAAGGGCTTTATCTGCTTCCTTTAGGCTCACTTTCCCAGCACAGAGAGGAGCCATAGGAAGCAGAGCTGTTCTTGTCTTTCCCTGCTGGATGCTTCCTGTCTTGATAGGAGGCCAAGTAGAAATATCCCTGAAAGGAGCTGTTGATGCAGAGGAAGAAGAGCTGAGTGTTTCAGACCCCTTTCATTGACACAATCTTATCTGTCCTGAGTTTGGTATGCATCCACTACAGTAGCTTGTCCTGAGAAGAGTTTGGGAGAACGAAGGTCTCCTCTCTGGAGTACAGAGTAAATACTTCGCACAGCTGCAGACTGCTGCACATCACTGCACATTTTATGCAACCAAACACAAGAACATGTTGAAATTAATTCTGCTTTCTTTCCCACACACATCCACCTATTATTTCATTCTTAATCTGAAAGGCCAGATTTGGTTGGTTTTTGCAGGATTCCAGACAGCATTATGAGTTTAATTAGCATTCATCTAATTAGCACCTCTTTTGTGCTTCAACAGAAAAATGCAGTCATGTGGAAGCTCCTGTGGTGTTGCTAATGTAAGCATTAAACTGCACCTTCCATTTGTGAGTTAGAAAAAATGAGCCTTGTAGAAACAGAGCTACCCATTCTAAGTTGAGTTTATCCTCGTCTAGGAAATGAGATAAGTAATTAGATGATCCGCTGTTGTTGCCCACAAATGTAGGGCACAGATGCTGATGTCTCCATGGCCACGCATGCACACACTCAAGGAAATGTATCCAAAGCTTTGTGCTTTTGTGGTTTTGTGGGAACATTTTAATTAGGCTAAGCTTGTTATGGTCATTGGTTGAAAGGTCATAGAAAGGTTTTTGTTGGCTCATCAAAAATGTAAAATCTTCCATAGACATGGTAAAAAGTTAGCCTAGCAAGCTATCCTTTGTAAATATATATAGCCTGGCCACAACACATCGACAGCTCTGTCATGGAGCAGGATCTACGGTTATCTTTCAAACTGTCGCCACATCCTATTGGACAAGAAACAATGTGACCTGGTCACCGCAACGGACGTCAGTCTTAGTTTCACTCAGTCGCAGTAACATCCTGTCCACCAAACCGATAGAGCGCTGTGATTGGACCACTGCGGATGTCAGCCAACAAGGCATTCCACCATTCACCAGAACACAAATACATCCTTACCTTTTTAAGTTCTTGACTCAAAGAAAACCACAAATCTAAATCATCCAAAGCTGATGCTAAAGCTGTTTCAAACATGCCATCATCATCTTAGGGTGTGTCCGAATCCACGGGAAGGATTCTTGTAAGAGCGCATTTTGAGCTTGATGACATCACAGCGCAGCGACGAGTACTGTCCGAATTCCAAGAATACTCATTCTCGTGTCCTCAAATGCGTCCTCGCTCTGCCTACATTTCGAGGACGGGTCTGTTGTATCCTCACAGAACAGGCTATCCCAGCATGCTTTGCGCGCCAGCTGTGGATTTCAACAGGATGAGAAAATGGGGAGAGCTACAGAAGGAAGGTTCTAATTGGATTTGCGACCAGAATGTGTCATGATTATATATCTTTTGTGTATCAGCTGACTAGTGGCTACAATAAGTCATTTACTTATTAAACATTAATCATAACATTGTGATTTCACAGATCAGTCACATGGTTATTGTCACATGGTTATTATTGACTAACAGTTGTTTTGATTAGCTTTATTAAAATAGAGTTATTTGATTAATTAAAAGAAAAGAGTTCATTCTTCTTTCTTCTGTCTTCTTGCTGGAATGTAAACAGCTTGGAAGCGAATGCATGACCTTGAGGCTGTTTCATGCACACTGACACTGTGTCAAACAGAACAGCTGTTAGAGGGGAGAAATGGTTCCTTCATCACGTTGCATGTTTTAGGGACAACAGAGCGTTTTTATTAAGCTTAGAGGTGAAGACTGAAGCTGTTTACACATGAGTACAGTAGTTCTTCTGTGTTGTGCTGTGAAAAGTAGTTTTACATTCAGGGATTTAATGTTTAATGTTTATAATGAATAAACATTAAAAGTAGTTTTACATTCAGGGATTTACACAGCTGACATGTTTTAATGAAGTAAAAAGTTTGTGTGAAGAATAAAAGTTTTATCTTCTCATGTGGATAAATGTAAACATGTGTTTATTGCCTTTCTGTCACCTGTGGTCTGATTTTCTCTGTAGGACTGCAGGTGTCCAGGGTCAAGAGAGGCTTTACCTGGTGGTCCTCCTGGGTGAAAGGCCTTCTACTGTCATCATGTTGATGTTATTTAGCTGTTTGATATTTGAACACATTTATTAAAACAAATACTAACTGATAAATCTTTCTGGTCATTGATTTTATCACCAGATTTTATTACAGATGTTTTTGAACATGTTACATGAACAGAAAACGAAAATATGGTAAGGAGACAAGATTATTTATAATACGTTACACTTATTTACAGATCAAAACCAGTATGGACCAGTTATGTACGGTTAAAGCACGATTAACCTGAGTGACTCTTCCTGGATCATTTATTTAAATTGAGCGAGCAGGAAGTCTTTATCAGTGCAGCTGGATCTGCTGCAGGAGGATCCAGGCGTGGATGGAGGGCTGGAGCAGACCCGTGGCTGGACGTTTCTGGTCAGAGGAACATCATACAGGACGGTCTGCAGAGAGAGCTTTGGGACGCTTCCTCTCACTGTCCACTCCATCGTCCATCTACAGGGTCTGCTGGGCTGGCTCAGACGACAGCTGTTGCATCTCTAAGATGTATTCAGAAATATGAAATGAGGAGATGGTTTATGGATCCACTAGTATAACAATTGTGACTCTTTGCAAATAAAACCACAGTGTTGTTTTTAATAGAGGTTCCTACATAAATGACTTGCCTGTTAACAGTAGTGGTGGTTTGCTGGTACCTCCACACACATCTTCCTCAGGCACATCCTCCGGACCCACAACTTCACCAGCACAAATGCAGATGTGCAGCACAGTGCATGCTGACCTGTAATAGATGAAAAAAGAGGTTTTTAATTGAAAAATGTAAAACAAAAGCAAATAACCTGCAGTACACGGGTTCTGTTCAGTTTAAAGAAAAGCAGCAGGGAAAACTACAGAGAATTTACATTTTTAAGACAGATCTAATCATTATTAGGCTTAAGTTGAATAAACAAATGCACATTGAAAACACTTCAATGCTATTTTATTTAAAAGACTGTTTTTAAAGCATTTTACCCCATTTGATGCAAAATAAGAAGTTCTAAGGTCCAATTTACATTAGAAAACATCCTACTGCATTCAATATTTATAATGCATTTGGTTTATATTAATTACCTACATGATAATACTCTGTAGAAATGTGCTGTGTACATTTCACCAGTTCATTCTGTAGCTTAAAACATACATGAAACCATCTAAAGTTAACATGTAAGTCATGAAAGCTTCTAGAATAAACAAAGTTACTTTACCTGAAAACGTTTGTGAACAAACGCTGTTGATGGACGTGAAGCTGCTGTAGCTCCTTAATATTCCTGCTCAATTTTCGCTAGCTTTAGCATTTTTCCTTTGCGTGTAGCTGCCGCCGCGGCTGTGACGGGACCTACGGGCCACCGCAGAGGTGAAGGCTAGACTGTCCGAATTCAGAGCCGCTGGGTTCCGGTCGTAGTGGTCTAGCAAGGGCCCGGCCTTGCTAGACCGGCGAGAACCCGTACTCGTAAGCATCCTGCCCGTGGATTCAGACAAACCCTTAGTTTCACTCAGTCGCAGTAACATCCACCAAACTAATAAAGCCTTGTGATTGGTCGGCTACCAGAGTGGCCGGGGCTGCAGAGGTTCTAATGGAGTGGGACTAGACCGACTTGCAGAGTAAAATCATTTTGCTTCTGCTTCTAGCTGTCTAGTCCAAATGGGTTTGAATGAAAGCAACTGGACTTCTTTGTTTTACTGAAATGAAGTCCAGTTGCCTTCATTTGAGCCCCTTTGGATTACCATGACCTGGAGGATTGAGAACCTTCACCAGCATTCTGTCCGCCTAGCAAAACATCTCAAAGCTGAGAATATGTTCACAATTAAAACCAAAGGAAACACTTAAAAATGGGTAAAAGTAGGTTTTAACGGGTTAATGGAGAGAACAAATGAGGTTGGACTATGTCTAGTTCATCTATATTGCTGAGAAAAAGCATTTCTTACTGAATAATTATGAATTCTGACCTTTATCTGCATTGCTTTAGATCAGGGGTGGGGAACTCTGGTCCATCGAGGGCCACTATCTAGCATATTTTAGTTTCAACCCTGCATCAACACACCTGATTTCAATCAGCAGGTGATTAACAGGCTTCTGCAGAGCTTGATGAGCTGCTGCACAGGTGGACCAACCACTGAATCAGAAGTGTTGGAACAAAGACGTGCAGGACACCGGCCCTCGAGGACCAGGGTTTCCCATGCATGCTTTGGATTGTGTTATGGGTTTCTTCTATCGAGGTTCAATATGTTGCTTTTTGAGACCTTTTAGCCGATACATGTCATCAGATTTGTTCCAATCCAATCCAATCCAATTTTATTTATAAAGCGCATTCACAAGGCATTACAACCAAACAAGGCACTGTACACAAAAAATGTTGGTTAATTAAACAGGCGTTATATAAACATGTCGAACACAGATAAAAGATAAAAAGGAAATACAACAAAATTCCCAAAAATAACAGCTAAAAATCATTAAGACACAGAGTGAAGTAAAAATAGGAAAAAACATTTTACAAAGAACCTCAATAATACGGAAGTCGATAATTGTGGAGTCAGTTTATAAACAGTGCAGATGTCAGTGAGGTTCATAATTATGTTGTATAAGCTAGGTTGAAGTAGTGAGTTTTCAGGCGTGATTTAAAAATGCTAGCTGTTGGTGCTAGCCTCACTAGCAATGCGTTCCGCAGCTTCGGTGCACAGACAGAGAAAGCCCTCTCTCCACGGCTTTTTAAACGTGCATTGGGAACAGCTAGGAGGAGCTTATCTTCAGACCTGAGAGCACGCGGCGGGTTGTAGTAATGGACCAGTTCACACAGATATGGAGGAGCTTGATGGTTCAAGGATTTGTAAGTGAGAAGCATAATTTTGAAGTTTATCCTGAACTGCACGGGCAACCAGTGGAGAGATTTCAGAATTGGAGAAATGTGTTGTCTTCTGTCAGCTCCAGTCAGCAACCTAGCTGCTGAATTCTGGACCAGCTGAAGTCTAGAGAGAGCTGCTTTACTGATGCCATATAAGCAGGAGTTGGAGTAATCCAGCCTTGAGGTGATAAAAGTGTGGACCACCGGAGCCAGCAGAGAAGACGATGGAGTAGGACGCGAGTCTGGGAGCTCCTGCCGACTTCGATTAAATTGATATTCCTTTGCGCTTTTTTGACCATATTTCTTGTCCTAATTCTGATTTTTGAATTATTTTGTTGGGACGTTTTAATCGGCTCGGCATAAAATGGCAGCAAAAAATGTAAAAACCCGCAATGCTACTCAAACACAACTGAAGCTTGGTTTGCAAACCGCGGCCACACCCTCGAGTGAGCCGCCGTCTCCGGCAAAGTTTCCCTTGGGCCAAGCTAACCCTGATATCGAGGCTCTCAAGGTCGAGTTGCTTGCTTCGTTGAGGAATGATATTGCTGACATTTTTAAAAAAGAACTTCAGGACACTCTGGGTGATGCTTTGTCCACCATTAAGTTCGACCTGCAAGCTGTGAAGACGCAGCTGGCGATCGATAAAGCTGCCATTGACTCTACCATGTCCGAGCTAAAAGGTACGGTCAAGGAGATGGAGCATGCACTGACTGTTTGCTCTGATGATGTTGCTGAGATGAAAACTACTATCAAGCGCCTCACTGCTCATGTAGCCAAGCTGGAAAACAAGTGTGAAGACTTGGAGTCCAGGTCGCGGCGCAACAATGTTAGGATATTAGGAGTACCAGAGGGCCCTGACACGTCCACCACTGCTGCCGTAGCCTCCTTGCTAAAAGAAGCATTCGACCTGGGGAAGGAGCCGCTTTTGGATCGTTCACACAGGACCCTCCAGCCTACACCTAAACCTGGTGACCGACCACGAGCTATTATATGCAGGTTTCATTACCACACTGATTGTGTTGACATTTTACGACGTGCTAGAGAACGCCGACAGATTAAAGTTGGAGACCGAACCATCTCAATCTTCCCCGACTACACCGTCAAGGTGGCACGGGCTCGTGCTGCATTCAACACGGTCAGGCAACAACTCCGTGGCATTGAAGGTGTCCGGTACGGCCTGCTTCATCCAGGACGACTCCGCATCACATACAAGGGCGTTGAGAGGGACTTTGTCTCAGCAGAAGAGGCAAGTGATTATGTTAAAACTTTGATCTCTGGGTGAGCCTGAATAGCCTCTTAGTTTGATGCTGTAATGTAACTAAGTGCTCACGCTCTCGTTAGGTTTAACGCCACCTGTGCATTGTTTTCTTAGACCGCTGTGCCAGTTATTATACTGTTGGTGTGCTGGTTCCTTTTATTTTCATTGTTAACTAATGAGACTGAATTATATGATATACTCTAGAGAGTTCAAAGGACTAGGTGGTATGTTGTTAAGCGCACACTGTTATACTGTAGAGAAGTTGGCGAGAGGTTGTGGTTCTTTTTTTTTCTTTTCTCTCTCTTGTTCCCTCTCTCGCTTTTATCCTGTATTTAGACGCCAGTTAGTCCAATCACTTCTGTGAACCATTGTTTTTGCTACTTTGGGGTACACTGCTGTCTCCTTTGTTTTGTTTTGTGGAGACTTGGGGTGTGTTGGGGGGGGGTTGGGGGGTTGGGGGGGGGGGGGGGGGGCTGTCCCACTTGGCTCTTCATGGCCACCTGCATCTTGGTTTTGTCTTTTTCTTTCTCCTTTTTATGAATGGTTAATGGTAATATAGACCCCAGCATTGCTGGGTCAGGTATGCCTCTTAGGTTTATTAGTTGGAATATCAGAGGTATGGGTAACCCTGTTAAGAGATCTAAGGTTTTCACTCACTTGAAACGTCTGAATTCTGACATAGCCTTTTTACAGGAGACTCATCTCCGTATTAAGGATCAACATAGGTTATATTGTCCTTGGGTAGGTCAGGTTTTTCACTCAAATTTCAATTCAAAGGCTAGAGGAGTGGCCATTCTCATCAATAAGAAAGTTAAATTCTCTTCGACCAATGTTATCGCTTATGGGAACGGTAGATACATAATTGTTGCTGGCACCCTAATGCAGAAAAAGGTTTTGTTGGTAAACGTATATGCCCCGAATTTTGATGATGCTGAATTCGCTAATAAATTACTAAGTAACATCCCCTTTCTGAATACACATTTGCTTATTTTTGGTGGTGATCTGAATTGTGTTTTTGTTCCAAGCTTGGATCGTTCTGGTCCTCGTAATTTGACTCCATCATCTATGTCTAAAACATTTTCAGATTTTATGATACAGAATGACCTTGTTGATCCATGGAGACTTCGCAACCCTACAATCAAAAAATTTTCGTTTTTCTCCCAGGTCCACCAATCTTATTCCAGGATTGATTATTTTTTCATCGATAGAACTCTCAATTCATGTGTTACTAACTCCGACTATTCTGGTATTGTAATATCTGATCACTCTCCTCTGCTATTAGATGTTCAACTCTCTACATATAAACGTAGTCCTCCTCTTTGGAGATTTAATTCTCTCCTTTTGGCTGATAAAGAATGTTGTGAATTTATTTCAAGCTCTATTGACGAGTTCTTGTTGTTTAATCGGGATGATTCTGTTTCATATTCTCTGCTGTGGGAGACTCTTAAATGCTATTTGAGAGGTCAAATTATTTCTTATTCTGTACGTACTAATAAAAAGATTAATGCCAGGCTTAAAGAACTTACGGTGGCAATTAGTAACTTTGATCAAAGTTATGCACTGAATCCTTCTCCAGAATTACTCAAGCAGCGCCTTGATTTACAAGCCGAATTTGATCTTATGTCAACCAAAGAGGCTGAGCACTTATTACTACGCAGTCGTGGCTCATATTATGAATACGGTGACAAGGCTAATCGCTTGTTGGCGCATCAGTTACGACGTCAGGCCTCTTCACGTGTGATACCTGGTATTAAAAACTCTTATGATAATATTACTACAGATCCTTTGGAAATTAATTCTATCTTTAAAGCATTTTACTCTTTGTTGTACAAGTCAGAATTTCCCACGGATAAAGCTAAAATGAATGAATTTCTTCAGTCTCTTTCAAACCCGGTTATCGGTACTCATAAGGCCGGGCAACTGGACTCCCCACTATCTGCTGATGAAGTATTAAAAGCTATTACAGCTATGCAGTCTAATAAAGCCCCAGGCCCGGATGGGTTTCCTATTGAATTTTATAAAACATTTATTGGTAAACTGGCACCTTTGCTTTTGTCTGTGTTTAACGAGTCCTTGGAATCAGGTTCATTACCTCCTACTTTCACGCAGGCCACCATAGCGCTCCTTCTTAAAAATGACAAGGACCCAACTTCCTGTAATTCTTACAGGCCATTATCTCTGCTTAATGCCGATGCAAAGGTATTGGCTAAAGTAATTGCATCTCGCCTTGAGGATGTGCTTCCTCAAATTATCTCCGAAGAGCAGAATGGCTTTATAAAGGGACGGCAATTATTTTTTAATACCCGTACACTCTTTAACGTTATTTACTCAAAGCATCTATCTCAACTTCCTGAACTTGTGATTTCTTTAGATGCTGAAAAGGCTTTCGATAGAGTGGAGTGGGAATACTTGTTTGCAGTTTTGAAGAAATTTGGTTTTGGTGATAAATTCACTTCTTGGATTCAGCTTCTTTATTCATCCCCTAAAGCCAGTGTTCATACTAATGATGTTTATTCTGATTATTTTGCGCTGGGTCGTGGTTGTCGTCAAGGTTGCCCTTTGTCACCTTTACTCTTTGCCATTGCCATCGAGCCGCTGTCCATTACATTAAGATCTTCTTCTGTATTCAAGGGAATCCCCCGTAATGGAATTACACATAAAGTATCATTGTATGCGGATGACTTGTTATTATATATGACTGACCCTGCTCGCTCCATTCCTGCTGTTTTAAGTATTCTGGAGAACTTCAGCTCGTTTTCAGGTTATAAATTAAATTTAGGGAAAAGTGAGTGTTTTCCGGTTAATACGGCAGCACGTCAACTCCAACAGTCCGATCTACCCTTTCGTCTTAGTCCCTCTGGGTTTAAGTACTTAGGGGTTAACGTGACTCGCTCTCTATCTGGCCTTAAATCAGCAAATTTGTCTCCTCTTTTATCTAGGATCACATTTGATATTCAAAGATGGGGTAATCTCCCGCTTTCTTTAATCGGTAAGATTAATGTCGTTAAAATGAACATCCTACCAAAATTTTTATTTTTATTTCACTCAATTCCCTTATTTTTGCCTAAACATTTCTTTGCTTCACTGGACAAGATTATTGGTTCTTTTATTTGGGGTGGGAAGCCGCCTAGGGTTTCTAAAATGTTGCTGCAGCAATGCAGATTTAGTGGAGGACTTGCATTACCTAATTTTCTAGCTTATTACTGGGCCGCTCACATTCAAAAACTCTGCTACTGGCTAAAATCTTCTGGTTCCTCGTGGTGTAAATTGGAGCTATTATCATGTAAGGGCTCCTCTTTACCAGCTTTGCTCTATTCCTCTTTACCCGTAAAACCCTCTTTGTATACTGATAATCCGGTGGTTCTTAACACACTCAAAATCTGGTTTCAGTTTAGACGACACAATAATTTTGTAATGCCATCCTCTTCGGGTCCTCTAACCAACAATCATTTGTTTCCCCCTTCACTTTTGGACACGACATTCTCAGTGTGGTGTGACAAGGGTATAGGACAGTTTAAACATTTATATGTGGATGGTGTGTTCGATAGTTTTCCCAATTTGTCTTCTCGTTATAATCTCCCTATTACCCATTTGTTTCGCTATTTTCAAATTCGAAATTTTGTTGCCAAGTGTTTCCCGAATTTCCCCTTTTTACCTCCAGAACAGCGGTGGGAAACTATGTTAAATTTTATTCCTCATCACAGAGGAACCATTTCGAAACTTTATGATGCTATTCTGTCTCTTAGTAACCACTCTAAGGTTAAGCTTAGGGATATATGGGAAGGAGAACTAGGAATTGGAATACATGAGGAGTCTTGGGAACAGGCTATAGCAAGGGTACGATCTTCCACCTCCTGCGGTCGTCTTGGACTTATCCAATTTAAGGTCATTCATAGGGTGCATTTCTCTAAGTCTAGACTTTCTGAACTGTATCCGGAAGTGGAAAATAAATGTGATAAATGCCAGGGTTCTCCTTGTCACCTTAGCCACATGTTTTTTTTGTGTCCTGAGTTACAACGTTTCTGGACAGGGTATTTTGCTATTATGTCAACTGTTCTTGGGGTAACTCTTCATCCTTGTCCTCTGATTGCGGTATTCGGGATTCCTGACCGCTCACTTATACTGGACTCCACACAAAAGGATATCATTGCCTTCACATCCTTATTAGCGAGACGTTTGATATTGTTACATTGGAAGTCCGCTAAGTGTCCTACTGTTTCCCAGTGGCTTAAAGATGTCATGTTTTTTTTAAAACTTGAAAAAATTAAATATACGCTGAGAGGGTGCACGGCCAGTTTTTTTCATAAGTGGCAACCCTTTATCTCTTATTTTACTAGTTTAGAGGTATTACCTGTTTAATTGTACTTCTGTTATTGTTATATTCCGGTAATATGTTTGACGGTTGTGTTGATCTGCGTGGGACGGGGGGGGGGGGGGGGGGGGGTTGGGTTTTTTTTTTTTTTTTTTTGGTATGGTTTTTTTGTCTAATTGTCTTGTCCCCCCCCCCCTTTTTTTTTTTGTTGTTGTTCTGTCTGATTGTTGTTATTTACCTAGAAAAAATGAAGAATGGTTAATTGTATTTTGGTAATTGCAAGTACTGTTGTTTTCTTCTTTCAATAAAAATATAAAAAAAAAAAAAAAAAAAGTGTGGACCACCGATTTCAGAAGACGTACACTCAGGATGTGCTTTAGTTTTGAGATGCGTCTTAGTTGGTAAAAACATGATTTAACTGTGTTATTGACCTGGGCATCCATCTTCAGAGCCTGGTCCATTTTTGTTGTAAAGACTTTTGTTTGTTTTTGTTTGTAAAGAGATTTGTTGTATTTAACCTCCAGAGAACAGCTAATTATTTTGGATGAGTAGGACCTCATAGACATTAAATGAAACATTCGTCATTTGTGCTTGAAAAAAAAACATAATAATCATTTAAAAAATTTTTTAAGCAGAACATTTTCTCAAAAGTATTTTTCATTCAAATTCAAATCAAATCTCCCTAAATATTAAAAACAGACCTGAGTTGAACAAAATTAAATCCTTTAGCACAGGAAGTCACCGTCCTCTTTAGGGACGAAGAGTCTCCGGAGGTGATTTGATTGATTCTATAATTTTGGCAGTAATAATAACATAAATAACACATCACAATAAATCTTAGCAGGATTTCATAATCTTCCACTTACATTTTTTACAATACAGGATCTACAGAGATAGCTACAGGAAGAAGGATTTTGTAAACTTAAATACTATTTTAAAAGATTTGGGGGTGAATTGCAAAAGATTATTTAAACTGTGTAAAACAGTAAAATGTTTGAGTTAGACACCAAACGTCTGTCTCCTTGTCTGTGTCTCTTCTTGTCTTAGTGCTTAAGTGTCTCTTTGCGCCCAAGTGTGTGCATGAGTCAGTGTGAGTTTATGTGCACATCTGTGTATACTGCAAAGTCTGTTTTCTTACTTGACAAGGAAGTAACAAGCACATTGTGGCCTGTGAGCTCAGCACACACCTCCCACACACCTTCAGGCTCCAGAGGCCCGTGCAGTGTTTGGTCTCGGGCGGCTCCTCGGCTGATTAACTTCCTGCCAGGGACCGCAGCGGTGCATGGAGGACAGTGTCTCTTGAGGAAGAAATGAAGGGAGATTAAACTTAGATCTTTCTTTAAACGACCAGGTTTCAGCTTTTAATTTAGACTTTCGTTGCCTCTTCAAGCTTTAAAAGGAGTGAACTCAGCTGACAAAGCCGCGCTCTTCTTCAGCCTTAAAGTGGGGATAACCCGTTATTTTCAGCTTGAGTTAATAATGACCTGCTGGCTCCCAGAAAATTATAGTTCTCATTTTCTCCACGTCTTATGATGTTCTTTCCACCGTGAGCTAAAACTGTATCATTGCAACTCAAACGAATCGTTTTTTCTTCTTTTGAGTCATGATCTCACAGAAAAAAAGGCCCATTTTATAATTGTGCTTAGAGACGTAAGATGTTTAAACAAAATTAGGAAGCAGAACTGTGCACCGCACCTGTATCAAAAGTCAAATCCATAACTCGTGATTAAAAGATATTTAGTTAAGTCTAATTTGCATGTTTTTTTTAAGTTGTTGGGTGTGGATTTAGTCAAAATAATGACAAAATTATGAATCAGATAGTGTTGGGAGTTCATCTAAGGTCAAGCACTGCCACCCTTATTTATAGCATTCACATTCATATTACAGCCCAGTGTGTCCTTTTACCATCAATAACCATTTGTCACAAATTTAAAGTTAAGGAAAGATTTTAGCCTAGAAATGTAGACAAACCGTGGCAGTAACAAAAGGTTTTTCTCTGCAGGTCGGTCTAGCCACGCTCCTCAGCTGGTCTACCATTGGCTCGGCTAAGTGTAGGCTGGGCCAATCACTAGCTGAGCACCATTCAGGATAGGGGAGGGAATCGAAATCCGGTTCTTGTTGTGAACCGGTTCCCATTGTTTCAATTCCTAGGAATCGTTCACCACTTTTGCAAATGGTTCTCCTTATCAATTCCAGTCAGCATGAATTACATCACCACGCATGTTGTGTAGCTTACGGAGGCGGGAAACATGGCGTCTAAGCGGCACAAACGCTTGAAAGTGTGGTTATATTTTATAAGAAAGGCATACAACAGGGTAACTTGTAATAATTGCAAAGTAGGTATTTCATCAAGGGGCGGAAACACCACGAATATGCAAAAACATCAGGGCACAAAATATGTGGTAGCTTAAATTTAATTACGTGTTTTGACTCGCTCTGGACTAGTGACTTTCAATATAGCAGCAGCAGTGACGTGTGCACACCATACTTCAATAATGGCTTTCTGAAATTCAGTCTTGAGTCTCTTGTTTAAATAAAAAATGAGCAAAAGGTGTTTAAAAGTGTTGAACATGACAATAAATTTTACTAAAATGTGAAAATGACATTAGTTTATGCCCGATATAAGCAAATCCAATGTTTCCAAACATATTTCCATGCAAGAAAAAACATTAAAAAGGATTTGCATTTGACTGTGGATGACTGTTTAGTTATTCATCTTGCTTAGTTTTCAGCCTCAAGGCCATTACTGTTGCACCCCTACAGTTGGATGAAGCCGAGCATTTCCACCCACGCAGCGTTCTCTTCCCTGGAGCACTACATTTTACCCTAACTTATGCATCTGCACAGCCAACCTGCTTGCAGGGGATGGAAAAAGGGAATCTGGACCTCTCATTTATGCATCTGAACCTGCTAATTAAGTCACTGGTGTGAGCAGCAGTGATCAAGATCATCACTGGTTAGAGGAATAAATGTGCCCGGCACCCATCGAAGAGTTGGGCTCATGGTGTGACTGGAAAACACGCCACGCTGATGAATCACACGCTCTTCCCTGAACCACTCTGCCCATGTCACCAATGATGCACACACTTACAAAAATGTGAAAGCTCACTGAGCTCATCTCATCTGTGGACTCCATCCTCCCTTACACACATGTTTTTGCCCTGTGGTTCTCTCTGGAGAGCAGTGCTCTCTCGACCCTGTAGATGTTGATTTATGTCTCCTTCTCGCCCTCCTTCTCCTCTCTTTTGAAGGCTAACCTTATGATCTCCTTGGTGGAGAACATCTGAAATCTTTATCACATGAGCTGTGAGCCTCTGGTTGTGCTATTTCATGTCTCCCATGGGTGAGGTTGAACCAGGAAATCTGTTGAAGAAAAAAACCTCCCCCGGTGATCTGATGTTACCTAAGATTGATAGATTGCTACATTGACTGATTCTCCTCCAACGGCAAACAGGAGCACCGGAAACCTGGAATACTTGTCGGCTTAATGCCAAAAACCTCTGTTTTAGGTTTGAAAGACAATACAGACTGTACACTGTAATGTGAAGCCTCATTAGATCTTTTGGGATTATGAATCCAGAGCAAAACATTAACATGAATGTGAACGTGTTAGCGGTTGTGACATCTGTTCTAGAGCTGATTCAGGACCAGCAGCTGTGGAGAGAAACTTGCATGACCCCACAGCTGTCATTTCTCACAGTTTTACCCAGAATCCATCCACGAACACAGGAACTGTGTGTAAGGGGTTAAGCATGAATGTCTAAATAATTGAAAAGTTTGTTGTTTTTTTTTAAAACATTTGGCCTCAATATCGATTAGAACAGACTTTGATTCAATGTCAGTTGTGGGATGAGCTGAAACAATATCTCCCCTCATCATTCATAAAGAGATGGCTGGGCTTGCTCCACCCGTCACAAAGATCTCACCATGGCAGCGCTTCAGCTACTCGATGTAACGTCATGGAGTGATGCAACAGTGACTCGGTGTTGATGCTATTGATCACACTGCTCTCAGAAACAGAGAACACCTACTCTGGAATTCCACTGTTTCCCAGAAGTTTTCCACTCACACAGGAAGTGATTAACAACATCGGCATCCGACGGACTCTCACAAGTTTGGTGTTCCTATAAGTGCTCAAATATGGTTAGATTTATACTTAGTGGAGAGAACTTTTTCCAAGGGTTTTGTTTTGTGCTTTGTTTCCACAACTGGAGCCAAATGTATGAATGTGTGTCTAATAGAAAAGCATTAAAAAAATAAAAATTCAGCTGTGCAGTGAAATGAGTGTCATTCCTAACATGAGTGTTGCTCACAGCTGCACAAACTGGATGCACAGCTGAGAAAAAAGTCACCAAATTAGGCTTTTTGTTGACCACTGTTGTGCAAACTGAAGTTGTTAAGACTTAAAACACATTTACGACAGTTTTATAATGAAGAAACTCAATTACTTTCAAGTTGTTCATAACAATCGCACATTTAAAGACTTAAATAAATGTAAGCCTGGGTTTACCTCGTTTCTTGGTCCTTAGAGGGAAATGAAACAAGGACTTTCACACCTACATTTTTGTTCCAGGTCATGTATTTACCACCGACCCACCTATTCTGTCAGTGGGTTGCTTGGGCCACCTGCGAATGCTGTCACTGGTTTACCCACCTGGCCAGCAGGTGAGGGGCTTTGGTCACATATTTAGGCTTCCTGGGGAGGGAAGTAAAGTCTGTACGGGTGAAATCTGAGGCCACATTTTCAGAAGACTACAGATTTCTCCTCTTTAATAATCAGTCACTTCATTGGTAATCTGTTTTTATTTCCGGGAATGTTTATATAAGATGTAGGTGGATGGCTGAGTCATGACCAGAGCTGGTTCTTCTCTGTTTGTCATGAGTTCGTGCAAAAGTTGTTCTGTTTCTAAATGAAGATCTAAAATCTCTTAGCTGCATTGAGGCGAAAAAATAAATCACACTTCAACTGGTGTTTGGATGCTTTGTTCTCTTATTAAATTATTTTCTGAATGAAGATCTCATTAGATGTGAAAGACACCAGCGCAGATTTCTTTTTCTACTTTTGGGTTTCAGCCAGATTCCCCAGCTGACTTCACACAAGTTGTTTCATGGTAGGATAGTATGGCGCTCTTATGCAGGGGCGCTTCCAGGAAATTTGAAAAGGGTGGCCAGATGGAACCAAAGAAGCTTTCGGGGTTGCATATGTAATTTGTCCATGTAGTAACTCTGGGAGAGTTTAGCCTGTGCTGATGCCTTGCAACCAATTATCCATCCATTTTTTGGCTGCTTATCCGGGGTCGGTTGCGGGGGTAGCAACCTAAGCAGGGAGGCCCAGAGTTCCCTCTCCCCAGCCAATTGGGCCACCTCCTTCAGGGAGGCCTTTAAGGTGTTTCCTGGCCAGCCTTGAGACATAGTGTGTGACCCAGCGTGTCCTGGGTCTTCCTTTAGGTCTTCTCCCAGTTGGACGTTCCCAGAAAACTTCACCAGGGAGGCGTCCAGGAGGACCAAGCCACCTCACCTGGCTCCTCTAGATGTGGAGGTCTACACTGAACCCCTCCCAGGTGACCAAGCTTCTCACCCTATCTCTAAGGGAGAGTCCAGCTACCCTGCGGAGAAAACTCATTTTGGCTGCTTGTATCTGCAATCTTATTCTTTTGGCCACTACCCAAAGCTCGTGACCACATGTGAGGGTTGGAACGTAGATCGACCGGTAAATTGAGAGCCTTCCAGTTCGGCTCTCTCCGCCTTACTGCCAGCAACGAGGACCAAGCTCTGACACCGGACATACAGGGACCTAAAGGCCCGTATCAAAGGTCCTGGTCCTGGTACCCCATACTCCCGGAATGCCCCCCACAAGGCCTCCCTAGAGACGCGGTCAAAACTACAAAACACCTGTAGATTGGTTGGGCAAACTCACACTCCAAGATCCCCCTAAGGGGAGTTGTGCTAAGTCCAAGGTTCGACTATCCAATGGACCCTCCTCTCCAGAACCCCTAAACAGACTACCAGGGGGGCTGCTGGGGAAAACTAATATTGATCAACACAACATAGCTTAGCTCTGTAACAAGGATTAAAGCTACAATGGCAAATCTGCTAAACAAGCTAGTTGGTGTTTCTCTCTTGTTTAATGTGGAAATATGGGACTTGGACTCCAGCCAATAAACTATTAAATGAAATATTAACTGCTTAACCTTGTTATGTAATGCATTACTAAGCAGACACCCCCCATGGCCCTTTGTCCTAACCTTAAGAACACTTAATAGTTAACAACAATGGTAGTGTTAATAAAGGGACCCTTATTGTAAAGTGTTACCAAACATTTAATATGATCCAGCTCTTTACATCCAAGTCTGCACTTTTAGACCCGTGAAAAAAGACCATTTATTAACAATAGAAGTTATGGCTTCTCAAGTTTTTATTTATTTATTTAGTTTTTTTGGTTCTGCAGCAACATATTTTTGCATTAAGACTCTCATGGCAAAGCTAGATTCAATAGATCGAAACATGCCTCCAAAGTTTGCTCAACTCAGAAAAAAAAGTTTATTGTTTGTGGTGATAGATACACCCACCTGGTATTGTGCAACTACAATTTATATCTACGCAGAGTTTGAAAACAAAGATCTGAAACATCAAGAGTACTATATTTAAAATGTTTAAATACTATTTCGTGCAAATCTGCACACAGGCAGCGATGCACTGTCTGCTTAGTGGACTCTTGTTTGGCATAACGTCACTAAACTGCCAAATATGTAGCTGCTGTGCGAATATCGGTGTGAACTTTGGATGCAGGCTGAGCATGCACGTCACATAATTACCTCAGCAGGAAGGGGCAGTCAATGTTCTGGCCTATGCAGATTGTAAATCATTTACAGACAATACAGATTTTTTGGGCTCAGTTTACAACTAAACTCCACCTTTTCTGCTGGCTAGGGAGGGATCCTAATCAGCTGAGAGACTCATATGTACACCAATATGAAGGAATGTGAATCACAAAGAGACATTTTTTGACTCTTTTTGTACTTTCATAACAGCTGGAAGAAAAAAGGATCCACTTTTCATGCAAGAAATTTGAGTACAAAGCCAGCATAAGTCACACCACAAAAACAAAGAAGGCAGACTGCTTTTCCTGAGAAAGGTTTTCTCTCTGACACATTATCTTTCATCTGCCACCTCAGCCTCTCATCAGGACTGCCCCTGGCTCTGCCTGTTTCTCTTAATCTCTGATTTAGGGTTTTTTCCCCCCTTAATGACTACCTTTAAAAGGCACTTCCTGTGTATGATGACATCACAGTGTAGTTCACATGCAGGAAGGGGAGGGAGCCAGTGGAGGGTGGAGAGACAACTTGGATGTGAAGCCTATTTATGTCTGACGGCACATGGAAGCACATTCAAAAGATTCTGTTTAATTCGTCGTTTTAACGTTTGCTGTGCTTGCTCACTCAGATATCCTGTTTTGATCCAAACATTTGTCACGGAAGAGCAAAATATAACTTCTCCTTTGTGCTTTCACGCACAAATAAACTGTGGATTCCACCTTAAAACCTCTCCTCACCCTGTTGGTCAGAACTTGTCCAGTGGAATCCCAAAAATGTGCCTGAAATTATAAAAGGGGATTCGCGAGCGTCTGGTCTGTGTAAGAGTCAAACATGCGACGATAAGCCTTTTGGGTTTGGAGGGAGGCCCTTTTGGGCGAACTGTAAAGGATTCCCAAACTCCAGCACAAGAACAGTCTGTTCTCTCTCGGGCTGCACACACACACGCACACACCTCTGCTTTCTGCCACTATTGATTCATTTTGCAACTTGTTTGTAGCCATTGTGTCACTGTGTTTGGTTAGTGTGCATGTCAGTGTTGGGCTTGTTTAGCCCAGTTGATTTTACAAAGTTATTCTAACGCCACCTATAATCTAAGTAGGCCAAGTGGAGGTGCAAGCAGTGAAGAAACCATGCATTCCTCGTTATTCATACATTAACCTGAGGAGACCAACACACCTATGTACTTAACTTGCTGCCTTAACGGAAGTGACCCTGTGCTAAGTGAACATCATGTAGGCTGAAGGAAAATCTCCAGGATGATCAGATAAACAGCGGCTTGGCTCGGTTCAGTTGCCAGAAAAAGTTTTGAGCAGATAAAAGTTTCTCTCTGCCTGCTGCTGCGCTATCTTCCCTGGAACCATCCACATCACCGCCTTTGTCTCCCTGCAGATTTGTCCTATTGGCTGCAGCCTATTGTTTACAAAGCCGCGCAGAGAGGAAAGCAACAGATTTAATACAGTTAAAAGGCTGGATAAGCTAAAACCAGGGCAGACACTTCCATTTTATATTTTTTGCAGTTCTTGCAACTTTTTTGCAAACACTGTAGGAGCATGTTACACATTTTCACACTTGCTCCATGTGAAGAAATGCATGCTGTCCATGACATTTTATGCCAAAACTAAAGTCAGAGAAATTCAGATATACGGTAGTTTTAAAATGTGAAATCACATGCAAAATCCCTTGTTTCCAATCTGTTTGCACTTGGAGTGTGTGTTGTGAATCATCCACATTTACCATGACTCTAATTTGTATCCATTGTTGCGTTTGCTAAGGTCAGCTGGCTGTGGTGGCCATCTTGATTCAGGCTGAGTCCGACCATTCACCAATGAAGACTTTGTCCTAGCTTACTTAAAACCCACACATATATTTTGCCAATAAACGTTCATAGACACAGGCAAAAACATTGTGACCCACATGTCCTAATATTCACTGCAGAACAAGAGGGGAGGGGGGAAATGGGACACTGTGCCTTTAAGTGTGATGGGCGGAGCCAGCGCGTCTCCATGGCGGTGGAGCTATAAAACATTTCTCACTACAACACTGGAGGATCTAGAAGTGTCACAGCGTATCCGGAGCGCTGCCAAGTCACTGGCGTCCTGTTTTTGATGCAAGATAAATCTGAAGATCAACAAATACAAAAGAAAAACCCGCGAAAAGCCAAGCCGAGGAACATTTTTTTATTTCTAAGCAAAAGGACTGTCGGGGTCAGCCAGCGGACGGGAAGTGTCGCGTTATTTCGGTGAGCTCAGAATGAATATTTCATATCTGCTGAAACGTGATTGTTGTTTTGTGCGAGTGTGTGCGTGCGTGCGTGCGTGCGTGCGTGCACCAGCACACTTATTATGCAACTTCAGAATATTCAAAATTAAAACTAAATCCACTGAATGATTTAAAAATAATTTGGGACACAATAAAACAGTCGGATTTTGGACATTTATGCGCATCTTTCTGTTGCTGTGTTGTAATTAAAACAAACGGATTTTTTAAAATCTATTCGTGTTTTATGTAAAAATCTGCCTGTAACCTGGCTACAAGTACAAATACTAGAAAGGAAATAACCATTGATCGTGTATCATCATCATCATCATCATCATCATCATCATCATCAAAGCTGGCATTGCCAAATAGCTGACTAGTGCGTTGCGGCGTGAGTCACCTGCTTGCTAGAGGGCCTTTAACCATTATTATCTCAATCCGGTAAAGTGAGGGGGTGTGCGCGTTGTTTGCTTGCCGCACAGGTAGAGCGGGTATGGTTGCTCGGATACCGCTGCAGGGGTGTCGTGAGCGGGGTGTGAACTGCTTCTTTCAAGGCCTGAGTGTGACTCCATGCTCCAGTCAAAAGCAAAACTGTCCAGTGATGTCACTTCCCGCATCAGCAGACTCTCCTCCTTCCAGCACCCATCACCCTGATCTGATGTGATCAAGAGAAGGGTCCAAATTTTCTGCTTCTAGGGTCAGAATGAATTACCTGGAAGCAGTTCTCCTTAAGCCCTGCATGACTACATCATTTGTTTAATCCTGTTGCCTGTAAAGGCTCTTGTGGTTAACTGCCAGAATGGACTGTCTTTGCACCTGTTGCAAGAGGAAGCTCAAGCCCCTGGGGGTTCATTATCGAGGATCATGTTGCTTCCTGTCCCCGCCAAACCGAATCGACGGCCCTGGACGGGTTCATCGCATGCCTTGTTGGGCAGCTTGGCTTAAGCTGATGCACCCCGTGCTTCCTGTTGTTCTAGAGCTTTGTTTCTCAGCAGCTGTCAGGTCAGCACTGAAATGTGGCTCACTGGAGACTGGGAGCGTGGGGCCCGTGTTCTACTCAGTCATCATTCCCACATTATGAGGAGTGTCTGTCTGGGTGTGCACACACCTAACTTGGGTCTGCAGAGGAGAAGCTTGTTAGGAGGGGTCTGTTGAAGTAAAGTTGCAATGCATTTCAAGGTTTGTCATTGTTCAGTGAGCTTCCACCACATATAGCATAAAAATCTTGCCACAACCATTGGAAATGTTCTAAGCACATTTCTGCAGAGATTGCAACACAGGCTGACCTCAGAAATGTCAATAACCCACTATAAGTTTGCCACCTCTCTGCATATTGTATTTGTTGTTTACACAGTTCTGACACACACTTGACAGGACACACACACACATTCAGGTCACTCGACATTAGCAGCTCTTGCAACACCAGGTATATCCGTGGTAACAGGAGGAGCCCCTTCGCTCCGTGTTCAAGACTAGCAGGATTGCAGCATTGGAGCGTGACACGGTCAAGTTTTAAAATAAACTAGACTTAAAATCCGTCTGCAGAGCAGAAAACTGAAAGTTGCTGATAGCCCTTAAGCTGGTAGACTGCATATGTGATGAGAAGGCATTTTAAATGTACCAATTTGTTTTGGAAATGCAAAACTTTATTGCCCTATTTAATGTGAGGATTTTTCTTTGATGGCTCTGCTTGCTGTATGTTGTAAACTTGTTACGTATCCTTTTCCATCAAACTTTGCTTCCAGTCTCTTTACCCCCATCCTTAATTTGTGGCTACACTGGGTGTGTTTCAGGTAGACCAGGATCGGGGACGATCAGAGTGTTTCCTGGTTTTGATGTGATCCAACTGTACCTGGAGCATGTCCACAGTGGGCCTGACTGCACAGGAGATCTATTTTCCCATCGAATACCCCTTCCTCCGGGGCAGCTACTGTCACAGCATGGCTGGATCCAAACCGTCCTGGAGCTTACGCCATGAGCCCGTGGAAAAGTGAGTGTTCAGGGGTCAGGTCTGGCAGTCCAGTAGTGATGATTTATCAGACATGCATGACACGTTGAAGTGATATGGTTCAGGTCAGTCGTAGGTCTCTTGGATAAAATGGTGCTTTTCTCCTGTGGAGTTTTGCTGATGTAAAATGTTGTTTGTGTTCTTTAACAGCTTCTACTTTACTATGAACACTCCACCCATAGAGCACAGCTATCGAATCCAGCAAAAGGGGCCACCTCCAAGCCATGAGCGTAAGTGTGCATTATAAAACTGTATACTAATTTAAGGCGGTATTTCTCCAAATCAGTGACTTTTTACATGTGTTTGTGTGCATGCTTGGATGTCTTTCAGCAAAATATCTTGGAAGCCACCAGATGGACTTCAATGAATATTTTAGAAAAAACTCTTTGGATGTATGTGTAGAACTGATGAGCTTTTGGAGTCAGACCAATTCCAGATGGTTAATTAGTCACCAAAAGCACCAAAGAAAAGCTATAAGTCGGTCCGATTTTATTCCAACATTTGAGATGGTTGGTGGCTGGGTCATTACCAACTTATTTACTGAGTGATAACACATTGCAAGATGTTGTAATATTGCATGACACTGTGCATAAAGTTATTTTCATGACTGAACCAAATGCCATCGTCTTTAAACTCAGGCAGGAAAGGAGGCAGTAAATATGACTTCTTTCTAGGAATGCAAGGCCTTCATTATAAAAATGTGAACTAACTTTAGCATTTTCAACTTTTGACATTAATGTTATTGTGTTTTCTTTTCTTTTTAACAGCACATAAACACAGTCCTGTCACACAGAGACTGCATTCAAAGAAATCCAGGCCCACCCATCTCTCCCTGTCCTGCAGCACTGAAGCACACATCCCAAGTCCTGTTGATGACACTCAGGTGGTCCCCTCACTCCAGAGGCTCTCAGTCTGTGACTCCATCAGCCAGCTGCCAACGCCAGACAGATGTTCGAAGCCTCTGCCTCCCATCCCTCTAAAATCGGACTTCTCCCCTGAGCAGGCTATGGACAACGAAGTAGAATATTTCACGGACGAAAGCAGCCGCCTGGTGCCCAGTCCTGACCAGTGTTCCAAACCATCTCCTTTTTGGTATGGACATTCGAGCAGACGGAGCTACAGGAACTGTGGGCAGATTAACCATGCCTACTTTGATGGTCCCTTAAGACCAGAAAGCCACCAGCAGCCTCAGAAGCACACTCAGACACATTCTGCACAGGGGGTGAGAGAACAGTATGAACATCAATGGCAGGAACCACCAGAGCCTTTGGTCTGTCAGAGACCACAGGACAAGGCTCAGAGGAGGCTACGGCGCTCTCACTCCGGCCCAGCTGGCTCCTTACACAAGCCCTCCTCATCCCACAGACGTCATGCCAGCGGAATGGATAAACCAGCAGTCCCACCCCCTATCCCACCACGCCTCAAGGCTGGAGACTACCGTCGCTGGTCAGCAGAGGTCTCGTCTGGGGCTTACAGCGATGAGGACAAACCACCCAAGTTGCCCCCTAGGGACCATTTGTGCAGCTCCCGCACTCCTAGTCCCAAGAGCCTGCCCACATATGCTAACGGAGTGATGCCCCCTACACAAAGTTTTGCACCAGATCCCAGGTATAAATTCGATCGAAGTTTACAAAGACAGAACAGTGAGGGCTCTCCCTGCATCCTACCTGTGATGGAGAACGGCAAGAAGGCCAGCCACACGCACTACTTCCTTCTGCCTCGGCAGTCTGCCTCAACACATCCATCCAGTGACTGCCCAAACAAAAGGAGAGTGGATTTAGTCTAGTCTGGAAGCTTCTAGTTGAAGTCGCAGAGGAACCCGTTGTACGGGGGCAAAAACCACTGGATAAAATAATGAAACTAGATGCCAACATCCATCAGACTGCTGCTGACTTTACTTGTTTGGTTTTTCTAAGACCCCCCCCCCCCCACACACACACACACATACTCTATACTCAGGGTATGTGTGCACTGTATACAGTTACTGTTGATGTTGGAAAAGCTATCACAATGGCGTGAAACCTATCGGACTATAAGATTGTGGGCATAATTCAACATTTTAGAGCATATTTTTGATATATGATTTGATTTCATGACCGTCATTACTGTATTGTTTGTGTTGTTATGACTGTGTGGTACAGTTGACGGGTTCCAGCTGGTCTGGGACCTAATGTGCTCAGTGTTTGTTTCTGGAATGGTGGGCATGTGATACACGCAGGCTTTTCTTTAGATGCTGCTTTTGTATCTTCTGAGGGACAAAAGGTCAGTAACCACGTATCACCCAAGATATGAAGTCTAAATCCACTCCAAGTGGATGTTTTTTTAACATAATGAAGGATATTGGCACACAAATCTCAACTCTGATTGTTTTTATGTATTGAAAATAGATTATTTGACTTCCTGGTTGTAGTTCTAGTCTTACTAAGGCTGACTATGCCAATGTACACTTGTGTTTTTTCTGTTTTTCTCACATTGCACATTGTCCCTGGTAGCTATTGCATGTTTCCATTGGAATGCCCAGTGCAGCTTATGTGGTGAGGTCGTCTAATGAGTGTGTTTGCATGTGGGGGGCATATAGAGCCACTTTCTGCAATCACCAGAGAATTGTTGATAGAAATTGTTACTGTGCGCTGCTGGTTTGCAGTGCGCACATTCAACTTTTTTTTTTCTTTTCCTCTCTTTGTGTCCAGGTCTTTTTGTATTTGGGCTGCACAAAATTTGGTTTTATTCAATGTGAGTCAACATATGCTACTATTCTAGTCTCAAACAGTGGGAGAAACTTAGTTTTTGGTCAAGCTGTGAGCTATTGCTTGAAACAGATTCTCCTCGAGTCCTACCTCATTTTGATATTTCCACATTTTACATTCTCTGTTTAAATCGTACCCAAAAGTCAAAATCTAGTTTTTTTTGTACAACAAAAAATAAACAATCGGCTTCATATGTGACCTGATAGTTTTTTTTTTACTGCAGTCACACTGTTAAAGAGTCCCTTCCAACTAGATATCTATAAAAATAATTTTCAGATCATGCAGATCTTAGACCAGGGATGTTAGCCTAACCAGTTAATACGCATGCATCACGAAGACGGTGCAGGGTTTTACCTGCCTGACACAGACTTTCCTGTTCTGCACATGCATTCCTGCCTTACGTGATTGCAGTGGGTGTGGTTTGAAAGACTTTGGCTGCTGGCAGCTGAGAACTATATGGATTTTATTGTTGTAGAATATTGACGAAGCATCAGGATGTTAAAGAAATAGTAGCACATCATGTACTGAATTAACCCTCTGTGTTCAGTTTGGGAAACTAAGGTCAATCGGTCATTGAAGTATGCTTTTCCTCCTTTCTTCTCACAAATCCTCCCAGCACAATATCTCTTCTGTTTTTTTTTTTTTTTTAGCTTGAACGTTTGAAATGTTTACATCGAAGGTATTCACATGTCTTACTAGAAAATCATGAAAGTGAATGAAGACTTTGTATATTAAGGAATAACTTCTCTGCTGTGGTTGAGACATGCACTGGGAGAGCTCAGTATGCTTTGTACAGTATTTAACAATTCCATTTGTTCTTATGAACAGTTGAAAAAGTACACAGTCTTTTAAAAGAAAACCAAAATAAAACAACTTATTTATGAGCTTGCCTCGATCTCTTTCTTAAATCAGTGAAGAGTGAACTCTACTCAGCTGTTTGGCCTGTTTTATCACCCACACGCCCTCATGCTGTGCCTTATTGTGACTGGCCTTTATCCAGAGAAAGAAGAACGACAGGTGCACGGTCTTCCTCTTCCTGGCTGAAATACAATTTCCTCTTGCGTGACTGCCTCTGTGCTTTCAGAAAGCCCGCTTTGCTCTCGCAGGTTTTTAATGCTGCTACAACAATGTTCGAAGTGTTTAACTCTTGACACAAGTCCATGTTACTACAGGCTTCAGGCCAGCTAACCACACGGAGCAACAGAGGTCAAACGACACCTACCCAAGTTTTATTATCCTCCCAGCGAGGCGATGATTTGTGCTTCTCCAGTCGAATTTATTCTCATGATTCTCTTCATGGAACAAAAGCTGGCAGAACCATTCAGGCCAGAAACCCTTTCACCTGGTTTGGTCTCAGGTGAGCTGCTTTTAGAGAGGGCATGAGCAGTTTCTATGGCAACTAAACCAAGACAAGCTGCTTGTTTTACAGCTCTGTTAGAGAAAATGAAGATGAGGAAGCTTTATTTTGCTGCCATGGTGCCAGTGAGGCAGCGAGCAAACTTGTGCAGGCTTTAATTTGAGCGGTTTTAGGACTGATTTGTTTTAACATTGCCCCTGAGGTAACAGATGTAATCGTTAAATTCAGTCTGTTTCTGTTTCACTGTTCAGGTGCGGTAACTTTACACACCTGTGTCTTCCTTCTGAGCTTTCTCTGAAATGTGTTTAAGTCTTAAAATGATAGCTCAGTATGTTTTGTTTTTAAAATAGTTTTTTGCTGCTGTTATATTATAAAGAGTTCTTGAACTCTGCCGTTAAAAGCAGTGGTGTCCACGTTTTAGGCCCAAACCACTGTCTACAAGTTTTAGTTGTTTCTCTGCTCCGACTCTAATGATTAAATCGTTAAATCATCTGTCATTGAGTTCAGCACATGCCTCCACATTTGATTAAAATCAGGTGTGCTGGAGCAGATAAACAACTAAATCATGCTGGACGTTGACCCCGGAGAGACCAGAATCCCCCACCACTGTTTTAGCTGTTTCTGTGCTTCAACACACCTGGTTTTAATCAGTGGGCCATTAACAGGCTTCTGTATAGCTTGATGACCTGCCGGTCAGGTAATTAGGTTGTTACTTCAGATGTGCCAGAGCAGGGAAACAACTAAAACATGCTGGATAGTGGCCCTCAAGGACCCGGATTGGACATCCCTGACTTGAAGTGATATCTGGATCGTCAGAGAGAAGCTCGTGGAGGACATCGAGCTAACCTCCAGGTTCTGTACGTCTTTTTAATTTTGTGGCGTTT
>NC_091743.1:62143478-62220978 GCF_043380555.1 Nothobranchius furzeri | reverse complement strand
CACTGACCCTAAAAGATCTACTCCACTCTGGTAGCAAGTACAGTATGTCCGACTGAACCTGATAGCTGCAGGTCCTGAGGCTGGGTTGGGGGATGTGTTTGTATAATGGTAGCCTTTCATTGAGCACCACAGTGTAACCAGTCATGTGTCGTTCCCATTAGGCCCTGTGGTCTGGGTTGTTTAACAGATGTGAGACTGTTGGAGGCTCATAATGTAAACGGCGGTCGGCTTCTCTCAGAGGCCTCGCAGTCAGACAGTGTGGGAAATCCGACAGGCTTTGATCATCTCATTAATGTAAAAACGCAGATCTGATAGCCGCTGCAGGCGAGGAGTTTATGTCATTTATCTTGTTTATGCAGATTTAAACACAGGGTTAGATTAGGTTTTGGCTAGCAGAAGCTGAGCAGCGTGTTAGATGTTTAGCACATTCTTTGTTTTGGATCTGCTCACGGGGTCATTTGTCTCTACATGCACAGAGGTATGCACGGTGGTCTGATCCTACCTGAAAAATCATCAGCACACACTACAAGCAGCGATGGATGTTGATATTTTGAAATATTGACTGTAATTTTACAGAATAAAGCTGATTTTTATTGTTTCAACCTTTTACCATTCCGTTTAGTTTAGCTGTAAAAACATGTTTATAGTCGGTGTCTCAGATCAAGTCAAGTTCTGTCATGTTAGACTGTCAGTGTCTGGAAATAGTTCAAATGAGCCTCACGCTGCTGTCAACAGTAGCTATTTAACACAGATTCTGCTGTTTTCTCTGCCAGTAACGATGTAATGATTTATTCAACCTGCTCCGGAGCTCAAAATAACAAAAATCATTTAAAAAATGGTTTTTAAACTTCCTTTGAATTTTATAATAAGACAAAGATGTTATTTTACGAGTATTTAAACATCTTCTTCGTCAGTGTCAAACATTTTTAAACCATTAATGATTTGAAGATTTGGTAAAAAACTCTTTCAATTTACAAACAACACATTTTCATTTGCTTTAAACCTCAGACTGGTTGGGCTGTTTCTGCCCTTTTTCTTCAGCTCTTATGAAAAATCTTAATATCGTCTCTGATTTTCAGGGAAGCCCTGGTCCTCGCGGCAGAGATGGTGAACCTGGCACCCCTGGAAACCCCGGACCCCCTGGACCTCCTGGACCTAACGGACCCCCTGGCCTTGGTGGAGTAAGTGTCCCACATTTAGGAGAAGTAATAGAATTGCAGTCCCTGTAGATAACAGAACTGTGGTTGCATCCTAATTCAAGGCCAAGAAGGGTTTGTTTGGTTGGGATAATGAGGTAAAACAAAAAGGGGGGGGGGGGGGGGTTAAGAAGTGATCCAAGAAGACAAAAGATGTGTGGAACTGAAATGGGAGGGGGGCAGAGGTTCAGCCGCGTGGATGCTGGGAGAGAATGTCTTCATTCTTCACAAGAGAAAAGAAGAGAGGATCATGACTGACAGGAGGGGACGGGAGGTTGAAGGGCATGAGGTGGGATGACAGACCTAAGGAGGGAAAGGGAAGAAGCTTTTTTGAGAATGGGGCAAGAAGCGTCTTTGTGAAAAGTTTTCACATGCCCTCTGTCTGGATCAGGATTCATGCATCGTTCAGCAGCTGACAGTCCGCTCAAAGCTGATTCTCTCTGCTGCCAACATGATGCAGTGTGTGACAACGCTTTGGTGCCAAGATAAACATTTAAACACAACAAGAGTGATTATTAAACACGGCTCAGATTGAAGTGTGTCTGACTTTTCAGTCATTTCCTTTTTCTCAGTCTGGCAGATGGTTTCTTAGATGTTTCAGATCATCCTGAATTCAATTCAATTCAAGTTTATTTACATAACGCCAAATCACGACAAGAGTTGTCTCAAAGCACTTCACATAGTAAATATTCCAATACAGGTCAGTTCAATTCGCTGAGGTTTCCCAAACATACATGAGAGGATCCTGATGGTGTTCTGCCTTTTTCCCGTTCCAGAACTTTGCTGCTCAGATGGCGGGCGGTTTCGATGAGAAGGCTGGCGGCGCTCAGATGGGCGTGATGCAAGGACCAATGGTGAGAGAGCCACGCTGCGACCTGCTGCCCCTCCATTAACTTCTTTTACAGCCTGAATATAAGAACCCACAGACATGTTTGGAGAAGAGTTCCTGACCCGAGGACCTCATTTCCAACATGCAGCATCTTCTCCACATCCCTCAGTTTAGCAGAATCACACGGACACCAAAACCAACATAAGAAGGATTTAAAGTCAGTGTGGATCAGAGAACCAACGACAAATAATTTACATCTTTTCACATCCTTTGAAAGCTATTTTTAAGAAGCTGAAGAAAAATGGAGGGCTAAAGGTGCAAAGTCCCAAATCCTCATGGAATACAAACACCTGAACTGATGATCATCACCACATTTCAACAAACCACTACTACCAACTGTAGGATGTATCAGAGGAGCATTCTGGGAGACTTTTAACAAACCACAACGCAGCTTGGCAGCCACTTGAGCCGGGCTGGGAGAGGAATGGAGCTTTTAGCATCAGTCTGTGTAATAATGGTCCCACCATATGCCTGTCTGAGCTCTCAGCTTCACCTTGTGCAGCTGACCTGTGTTTATTCTGGCCGTCTGCTGGAGGCAGAGCATCTGAACTCCTCTGATGTCCAATCGCAATCCAAGCTTAGAAACACATGCACCAAACACTCTTAATGCAGCTTTTACTCAAATGTTTGCTACGCACAAATATTCAAGCACACAGAGCCCCATTGATAAGAGGCTACACCTACTGAAAGGTGACTTTCATTCCCCTCTGAAGACCATTGTACCCTGCTGGGACTTTTTCTTTGGCTGCATTCCCTCATTTGTGGTTGAGGATTAAATAAAACGTATGAAACAGATATGTTTTCACCAGGGGGAACAGCTTCCAGGATTTATTTTCTTTAAGAAGAAAGAAAAATTGGATTTTTAGAAACTTTACAGGATCAAACACGTCTTTGTCTCATAGCAGATTTTCTTGTATAGTAAAGAAAAGTCATTAGGATTCTTACTTCTTCGCCCTGATGAATGAAAATGTCTCTAGTTGAGCTCGGATGCATGAAGGGTGACGTAAAAACTTACTTTGGCGTGGATCCAGCAGACAAGTTAGTGTTAAATGTTATAAGTGTTTGAACAAACTCCTTAGGGTTGCCACGGGTATCGACACTTTATGAAAAAGGCTGCAAGAAGGCAAAAAAAAGGCTCTAAAAGGATTAGGTGGGTGTTAAAATGAGGAGGAAAAGAGGGATTAGGATGAAAAAAGGTCTAAATGCCACTGAAGAATTTCTAAGGATTTATGTTTTCGACAAGTAGACCTGTTGAGTTTTATGCAGCTTTGGGCAAAGCAAGTTTAAGAACTTCTGACTAGCTTCAGGTGCAAAAACACGCAGCTTTTCTCACTTACCAAACACTGACTATGAAATTGAACAGATTCCTGGTTTGATCAGCATGCTTGTGATGCTGATATTGTGCTCTTCTCCTCTCAGGGCCCTATGGGACCCAGAGGACCACCTGGCTCCACCGGATCACCTGTAAGTACCTCCTTTACCCCTCACACCCCACCGGGCCTGAGTACAGACCAGATCCTGTTGTTTCAGATCCAGTAATTGTGAGAAGCTTGTTCCAGAGTACACATCCCCTCTAGTGTATTAAATAACATTATCAGACCACTGACTTTCCAAACACCATTTTATATCACCAGCTGTCAGAGGTAAATTTCCACTCTTAGCCCTCAGTGTTGTCTGCAGGCGGCACTCTAAGAATACTTCTGTCTTCCAGCTGCAGCTCTGGGGCGTTTTCCAGGTCCACAACCCAGACTTACTGTTGAGCACCTGACAATTTACCTTTTTGTACCAACTGCTGGGCTGACACCCCCCACACACACACACCATCTTTTTTCTGCTTCAGCCTGGTTGCACATAGCAATTTCCGCCCGTCCTGCCAGCCTTCAAAGTACAGCTGTACACAATCATCAGACTTAACTTCGATTGATGATTAAATCCCACCAACGCATTTTCTCTTTTATCTTTCTTAGTTTTTAACGTAACAACAGATATTGTAAATTCTGTCTACAAGGATGTTGTTTGTAAGGAAGTAGTGCAGTGATGCCAGAGAGGCTTTTCATGAATGTGTGCGTGTGTGCGTGCGTGCGTGCGTGCGAGCGTGTGTGTGTGTGTGTGTGTGTGTATGTGTGTGTGTGTGTTTCTGACTCCATTCGTGTTTTTGTAGACATACGTTCTGCAGCTCTGCTTGTTTAAATGGAACATGTGCAGATTAGTGTATATATATATATATATATATATATATATATATATATATATATATGTGTGGTTTTCAGACTTTATTCCTTCATTTGTTTTGTTTAAAAATGTATGAGAAGGAAGTACAAAAGACAATGTGAGTTACTGTCGAAGAACATTCTGATGCATTTGGATAGTTTTGGTCAAACTAATAATATATATCAAAATAAATGACCAAATGTTTCAAAAGCAGAGAGAGGTTTAAAAATAAGTGTTTAAAGTCACTAAAAATTGATCTTCTTCCCAACTACTGACTCAATGAAAGTGTTTGTTGTCAGTAAATCAAAATTTTCCACATTTTTTACATTTTAGGGCCCACAAGGTTTCCAAGGCAGCCCAGGCGAGGCTGGAGAACCCGGACAAGCCGTAAGTTTGCCCCAGAGCTCGTTTTTCAGGCCAGCGCCTCCTCAGTTTGGTAGTTTTTCATGATTCTCTGTAAGCATCTCTGTTTAGGCTCTTCTCGTTATCCTTTTTGGTCTTCTGTTACCTTTTAAATGTTTTTAAAGCTTATTCTTGTTGCTGTAGATTGTCTGCATTTCTTGGTTGTTTTACTGTAGATCTTATCTTGTAAACTTACACATTTAATGAGTTATTTCCTGGTTCAGGTTTTATAATCATACACCTCCAAATGTAGAAACAACATCACAGAGCTGAACTTGTGCTGCTTCTCCTGAACAAAGTGGCTTTTTCAGTTGTTACACTTGTTATCTGAACTCCTCTCCTCTCTAAAACCCTCCAGTTGTGTTCTATATTTGTTAGTGTTCATTCCCAGAGAGAATATTGTTTCTTTTCCTATCATTTTTTGTTGTATAACAGTAACTTTTCCTAATTTCCTCGTATGTCCTGACGCTTAACACAATCAGACCTCCTTTCCTGTCCTCCCTGAACTCTCAGCAGGTAGACAGGATAAGGTCTCCCCACTGCTGTGATAATCTCCCCATGTGAAGTTCAGAGAATCACAAAGAGATGCATTTTTTTGTAAGATGTGCCAGTGCATCATTAGGTGTGATTAAAATCAAACTTTGGTCCGGAAAAATTATTGGAAATGTCACAGAGCTGGCAATGCAAAGTCCAGAGAAAGCTTTGGTTTAGTTAGAGATGTCTGAGGTGTCATTTCCCATCAGCACACAAAACAAACGTATCATTTAATAAAGATCATGAAAAAAAAGATTTGCACATAAAAATCTCATCCATCATATTTTAATTGAAAGAAAGTCAGAGAAATTGGATAAACAGGTTTGAAGCAAATATCTGCTTTTTAAGAAATTCGGTCTAAATATTTTTATTCTAGCTGATTTAGCAAAAATAATACAAACAGTTAAATAAAAAAAATCTGACTTCCTACTTGTTTTTTATGGTTGAAATGTGGTTATCAGTAGAGGTGAGCATTCTTGAGAATCTAAACTGCATTGTTTCAGACTAGAAGTTGAATGAATGCAGCCGTGAACATCATCACTAACAGTATCTGTCAGGGAGTTTAACGGGTCAAAAATAAAGTCTGAATCTGATCCTGAAGCTAAAGGCTGCAGAACTTTTCACGTTAATCAGAATGAAACATTGCAGCTGTCGTTGCCCTCTGTTGGTGATTGATGAGAACTGTGACTCACCTGAACTCTTGTCTCTAACAGGGCCCCATGGGTCCCCGCGGCCCCTCAGGACCTCCCGGAAAACCTGGAGAGGACGTAAGTGTGACGGTTGTGTTTATATTAATCATGAATTAACAATTATTTTTTTAAAAATAACCTGGATGAAGCTCTTAAAGGATGAGATCAGTTACTGTGACTAACATCCTATTTGCGACTGAAGCAGTGATCACCTGCAGGGGCGTAGCAAGCTTCTGTAAAGTGTGGGTGTTGAAATTTCTCACATATATGTATACAGTTCTTCTTCCACCACAAGGTGTGCACCAGCACCAAAGGGCAGATATGAAAAAGATGATGAGTATAAAACTACTCTAGGGGGGTCCGGGGGCATGCACCCCCCTGTAGAAATATTTGGACATTTTACATTTAAAAGCATCAGTCAGGTGCATTTTGAGGGAAAAACATAGAGTTACAGGCTAGTGAGAATGTATGTATTGTATTTGTTTGATTATTTATCCTGTCCTGTCTTTAATCCATTTTGAACACAAACTACAACAAAATCCTCTGATGCATCCATGCTGCTCAGTACCAGAACGGCATGATGTCACTCGTTACTAAAATCAACTGGCAGAGCTCGCTGTTGAACACATGAGCGTACAGAACTCGCTAAACGATGTGACTCAATTTAAGGAACAAAGTGGAATCAAGCTGATGTTATTTATTTGTTTGTCTGGTCAGAATACTGACAGAGGTGCGGGTTTCAGCTCGCAACAGCAAGGGGGGGGGGGGGGGGACAGCGGGCAAACAGAGGGATCGGACTGATAATTACGTTTTTGAGCCAAACTGCGGGAAAATTGTGGGTGTTTAACCTCCTCATTGGAAAAAGTGTGGGTGCGACATCACCTGTGAGAACAAATTACACGCAATGCAAAGTGATGCTAAAGATGTTTAGAGAAAGAAACAAAACTTAACTTTTGATCTTTTGCATTTCCACCACAGCTCTAAGTTAGTTTTCTGTACATTAAAACTCATTAAATGCACAATAATATGTACATACTGCATTGTTTGCATTATACTTAAACTTATTAAAGGAATAGAAATAGTTTTTATAATTTTTGAGCCTAAAAGAACTTCATGTTTGCCATCAAAAGCAACTAAAGAAAACCAAATGTGTATTTTTACCTTCTACACCTCAATCTGTCTATTTTGTCATCTTAACTTTAAAAATATTTTTGTTCGGTAATTTACTTTGACATAAAATGTAAACATTGCTTTACTCCACAAGGTGGCTGCAGACTACATAATCTGATGTTTCATCCACTTGTCCACTAGAGGTGCTCTTTCATCAAGCACCTGGAACAGAACCTCTAAAGATTTTCCCTAAAATAAAAATATATATATTTGTCTGGTTTGAACCCTTTTTTGTGTCTTTTTTAGGGTGAAGCTGGTAAACCAGGTAAACCTGGTGAACGAGGACCTTCAGGACCTCAGGTGAGCTCCTTCAGTCTGCTGATTCGCTAACTGTTGGTTGTTGTAGTTTTTTAAAGAGATACGTAACTTGGTTCATAAAATTCTGACAAAGCAAAATAACAAAAAAAAAAAAAAAATCATCCATCATATCAGGGCAGCCTAACAACTGAACTAAAGATTTAAGTACATCTTCATAATAAACCATTTTGGGATGTTTTGGAAAAGCCAGTTTTGATACATCGTAGTTTCCACAATATCAAATAATCTCATGACAATAAAATGTGCATTATCTTCATTTCTTTACTGGATACTGATCTCTTCTATTGATTCACAGGGAGCGCGTGGATTCCCAGGAACTCCTGGTCTGCCTGGAATCAAGGGGCACAGAGTGAGTTGATCCTGATGGTTTCTGCAACAAACACAGAAAGTCTCCTTCTCAAATTCCTGACTCTTTCTCGTTAATCTCTCAGGGTTATCCAGGTCTCGATGGTATGAAGGGAGAGACCGGTGCTGTCGGCTCTAAGGTGAGATCTTCTGTCCGTTCTGTGCCTTTTGGTGTAGATTTTTACTCACCACATGTGATAGAAGTTGAGATTTTTCAAATGCTAATTCTTCTTGAGTTACTCATTAAAATAAGCGGATGTGATTTAAGTAAACAGCTGGAATTACTGCATAAAGCCTTAAAAATGTACTTGTTATTCTAAAATCAGAGTCTTTTTCGTTCTAGGGAGAGTCTGGTGCTCCAGGAGAGAGCGGTGCACCTGGACCAATGGTGAGTATTTGATGATCAAAACAAAAATCTGATTATTTAAAGGGGTCATATCATGAAGAATCCACTTTTTAGAGCTTTTTACCACATGAAATTGTTATTTCCTGGTGAAAATATCCCCAAACCCATTTTTGGCTGCATTCATGTATTTTACTGCATCATCAGACCCTGCTCTTCCCCCTGAAGTTAGTCTCTGACCTGGAAGTAGGTCACTAACGCCCGCTGTCTCCTAGTTGGGCTGCAGTTGAGAATGTGGCCTTCATGTCACAAACGACTGCTTCAAACCTACATCGGTATCAGAGTTTACATTCTGACTAATTACTGCTGAGTCAAACCGGCATCAGGGCATGGCAGGCCCGTTAACCACTGGACTACCAAAGCAAATACAACAGCAGCCTTGCCAAAGACACTGTTAGGGGAGTGTTTTGTCGTAGCGGGTGTGGGTGCTTCACTGAAGCGATCCGTTTCATTTCCATTTTTCATAAATTCCTGCTGATAAAAATAACTCATGAGAAACTGCTTTTATGGGCTATTTTTAAAATATGATCCTCATTCTGAGTTTAACATCCAGGCTACACATGCAAATAGTCTTCTACCCCTATTTCCTGCATTAGCTGCTGATAGAAGACACTCAGATTAGAAAAAAACAGTCAATCGCACGTCACACTGTGAAATTAGCATTCTTGGACTCACCCATCTTGGATCACGACCGGGGAAGTCGTTCAGAAGAGACCAGAGCGTTTTGTTGAGATAAAACATCAATGTTGCTAATCAGTCAGTGGTCTTTTGCTCATCTATCCTCCGAATAACTTCTACTTCCTGAAACAGATGCACCAGAGCTTTTTTCACCAACATAGATCAACTCACAAGACATTCATTTGTACTAGAGACCAAAGCAGATGTGATGAAAAAGCAAGTGAACTTGGTCTTTAAGCATAAGCAGTGATGAGCTGAAGCCTGTTCTCTTCTCTCTTGCTTGTCTTTAGGGACCTCGTGGTTTACCTGGTGAGAGAGGACGTCCTGGACCCTCTGGAGTTGCTGTACGTGGCATCTTCCTCTCTGAAAACTAAAGATTTGACATTTAGTTTATAATAGATGGCTTTGACATGTATTCTTTGTTCATTTTTTTCTTTAGAATAGCTGTTAACTTAATAAAGGACAATACTGACACTGATTGCTTCACCCTTCAAACATAATTAATGATATCTAAACAAGAAATAATTCACTGTTTTCTTTGTGCAGGGCGCTCGTGGAAACGATGGCTTGCCTGGACCTGCTGGTCCTCCTGTGAGTATTGTTTCCTCTCTTAACAATAATCTGAATCTTCTCATCTGAATACGTCACATGACTTATTCATTTTGTTTTCTGTAGGGTCCAGTTGGTACAGCTGGAGCTCCTGGCTTCCCTGGCTCTCCTGGTTCAAAGGTAGAACAAATGGTTTCCTTCTCTACCTCCTGTTGGAGTTGGCCCATAGGTCTAGACTAGGGGTCACCAACCTTTGTGAAGCTGAGATGGGCTTCCAGGTTGATGCACCATGTTTTTTCATGTGCACAATACTGACCTTTGACCTAGAATAGATTTGAGTTTCACTAAATTTCATGTATAATAAATATATTTCAGCCTTTTTGACAATATCATTTTCAAATCTACAACAGTGCGATAGGTGATAAAATAACCCTCCTTTCTCTTTGAGCTCGTCGTCTCGAGGTCGCCACAGCCAGTCATCTGTCTCCTGCATCCTCTACCCTCACACCAACTACCTTCATGTACTTTATCATCACAACCATACATCTTCTTCTTGGTCTTCCTCTCAGCCTCCTGCCTGGTGGCCCCAACCTCGGCATCCTTCTAGCTATGTCATTATCGTCTCTCCTCTGAACTTGTCCAAACCATCTCAGTTTGTCTTCTTTGACTTTACCTCCTAACACATCTAACACAAGCTGTCCCTCTGACGGACTCATTCCTGATCCTCTCCATCCTCGTCACTTCCAAAGAGAAATTGAACATCTTGAGCTCTGTAACCTCCAGTTCTCTCTCTGGTCTTCTCCTCATGAACAATGTCTCTACACCAGACAACATGACTGGTCCCACGGCTGTCTTCTACACCTGAAACCCTTTCATCACATCATACCTGTCCCTTTCACTGCTTCATGCCTTTCCTCACCTCTTCTCCACTCTCTCTGTTGCTTTGCACTGTAGACTCCAAAAACTTAAAGTCCTCCCTACCTTCTTTACTTCTACTCTCTGTAACATCGTCGTTCCACTTGTGTCCATCTCATTTACACACATGGATTTTGTCCTGCTGTGACCAATCTTCATTCCTCTCTTTTCAAATACACATCTCCTCCCTAGCTTTCCCTCTACCTCCACCCTGCTCTTACTGCAGATCACGATGTCCTCTGCAGACATCATAGTCCATAGAGACTCCTGTCCAACATCATCTGTTAGCCTGTCCATCACCATAACAAACAAGAAGAGACTACAGCCAGTCATTGATGCAGTCCCACCTCCACCTGTCACTCCTACAGCACAGCTCACTGCTGTCTCATAGCTCTCACGCACCACAGCTCTTCTCTCAGCATCGTCATTCTCTAAATCTACAATGCAGCTCCGTCTGACCTTCTCTGTTGTTCTCCATTAGCATCCTTAAAGCAAAGGTAGCGTTTGTAGTACACTTTCTTGGCCTGAAACCATACTGCTGCTCGCAAATGCTCACTTCTGACCTAAGACTAGCTTCTACCACTCTTTCCAAGAGAATCCATGTACGGTCCATTAGCTTTATTCAATTCAATTCAATTCAAAAATACTTTAATGATCCCAGAGGAAAATTCAATTGTTTCAGTACACACAATTTCAAGATCAGACGTACATACATAGACACATGACAAGAATTGGTGACTGTGGTCATTCGCAACACGAATCGCGCTACCTTAATAGATCAAGAGGGTTTATATGAGGATAGAGTCAGGGGGAGGAGAAAAAAGGCACTTCAGAGTTACCCTCAACAGAGAGGGTAGCTTTGCTATGCAAAAAAACACCTCAGACAGATATGCACACAGACTTCACACGATACATAAGTGTCCACTAGGTGGGGAGGTGGGGTTGGGACTCTCCTCACTTCAGGGTGTGCAGCCGCAAGAGCAGCGCTCATCACCTCTGTTTGGACGGGGGGGGGGGGGGGGGGGGGGGGGCTAGAAAGCACAATGACTCCTAGATACGGTTCCACTGCCTTCACCGGTCACAGTCCCACCCAGGCTGGGATAGGGAGAAAGAGTTTCCATATCAATGGCAGCATTCCACATTTCTTCTGAGGGGAGTTTTCACTTCAGCCTAACAGGCTGCAGTTATTCCTCTGTAGTTACCACAATTCTGTAAGCTGACTCTGCTGCTGTGTGTTTAAGCACATTAAGTGTGACTTTTAAAAAAGCAGCATAAAATTATAGTTAAAACTTTGCTGAACAGTGAATTGTGCTATTTATGGAGCCTGATGGCACCTTACAGGGTTTCTGGGGGCACCTTGGTGTCCATGGGCTCCAGGGTGATGCTTCCCTGAACAAGAAGAAAGTTTGAGTTGTAGAATCTGAACAGACTTTCTTTTCTTTATTAGAATTTTTTAAAAGTGACATCTTGGGAAATACCTGCATCCTTTTCAGGGAGGATTTTTGTGGAGATGCTTTAAAGAAGGTGGAGAACTCTGAAATATAGAAATAGGTTTCTTTTAAGTGTTCTTTATCTTTTGATCCCTTGACCTGTCTTCTTCTCCTTTGTGGTTTATTCTTGCAGCACTGTAACAGATTGTGCGTTTCCCTCCAGGGCGCTCTGCTAGCAGTTTGCTTTTCTTTTTCTGAGTTACTTTAATGTGTGGAAATTCTTTTAAGAGCTGGATCTCCTTCCAAAATCCAGAAACTTTCCTTGAAGTAGTCGTTGAAAGCTTTACTCTCAGTCAGATGTGTGTGTGTGTGTGTGTGTGTGTGTGTGTGTGTGTGTGTGTGTGTGTGTGTGTGTGTGTGTGTGTGTGTGTGTGTGTGTGTGTGTGTGTGTACACTTGACTTGCATTCAAAAGCCCATGGATCCTCTTTTTATTATATCTGGTTTGCTTTTTAACTCTTGAGAGAATTTTCGCAACACGTCAATCTGAATAAACCAAATAAGAAAAGTTTTGTTTAGCTCCAGTATTCACGTTAAGCTTCTGCCAAAACCCTTTTTTTGTTCCAAATTTTTCAACAAATGAAAAAATCTGACAGATGAACCCACTCTTTTTGTCGTAGAGGTTTAGTCTTTATTTTGGACCCTAATCACTGACAATAGCCTTACAGAGGTAAAAAAAAGGTCCAAACACTTAGCTATATGAGCATTTTTGCTCACTTTGAAACTCTATTGCAGTCATAGTGTTGGGTCTGCTCTGCTTTTCCTTTGCTGTTCCTGCAGCAGGAATTCCATTCACCACCATGAGGCTTCATTCTGGCACTAAAATGTTTGGCTTCCAGGAAGTGGCTTCTCAGAATTGGCCCCTTTGAATAAAAGTTTTTTTCAGGTCAGAGTAAAAACATCTGCAAACCGTTATGTAATACTGTTTGGATAACATAATTGGAAAAACATTTAAAAGACAGCAAAGAAAGACATTTTTATATATAAATAAGATAAGAACAACATATTTTTAAAGCTTGTTCTAAAATGCAAGAACTTAAGACACCATATGGAAATGTTTGCCTTTAATCTTCTCTGACAGGCTAAACAAAGTTAAATGTGAATCAACATAAATACTCTTAAATTCAGACCAGTCATTTGTATAACTCAAATCTACACAGCATTATATAACTCGATGGTGACAGAAGTACACTGTAAACTCAAGTAAGTTGACTGAACTTAAAACCTATGTTTCATAGTTTTAATTTGCCGAGCTTTAAATGCATATAGGAGGAGACCTTTCAGCAGTTAGATTAATGTTTTATAAAGATCAATGCATGTAAGTTTCACCTTTGGATTCATTAATGGGACACTAGAGGGTGATAAAAGCAAGCAAAACAGTCTGTAATCCCTTTAAGACCGTTACCTTTTAAACAGGATAAGAACATTCCTCAAAAAATACATGAGGAATCAAATCATACACTTGGTTTCTGCAAGAGGAAATCATCATTTTTCTATTATATATTTATATATATAGGCTGCGCAGTGGTCGCAGTGGTTAGAGCTGTTGCCTTGCAGCAAGAAGGTCTTAGATTCACTTCCCAGCCTGGGATCTTTCTGCATGGAGTTTGCATGTTCTCCATGTGCATGCCTGGGTTCTCTCCGGGTTCTCCAGCTTCCTCCCACAGTCCAAAAGCATGACTGTTAGGCTAACTGGTCTGTCTAAATTGTCCTTAGGTGTGTGTGAGTGTGTGAGAGAGATTTTTTTTTCCAAACTTGTATCTCATTATGATTATTAGTGGCTTGTCTTAATATTTAAAAGTTCCTTCTTGGATTTTTGTATAGCACAAGATCAAAAAATTGTTTGACTCTGAAAATATATCACCACAAGAACCAGAAGTTAAAAAGAGAACAGAAAAACCTTTTCACCCTTCAGAAAATATTTCTCAAATTTAGACAGTGGTTTGGCTGTAACCTGAAATCCAAACCAGACAGTGTCATGTTCCATAAATACTCCTAGTTTTGTTTTCATGGTTTGTTCTGCTGGTCCGGAGTTCTGTCACACCTGCTCTGCATTTAGTCCTTAATTCCTCAGCTTCTGTTCAGCCCAGCTTCCTTTGTTCATTGATCCACTGCTGAGTTTCCCAGGTCCTTTTGGGGACTCTTTTCTTTTTCTTTTAGTTTGTATTTTGGGTATTTCTGATCATGCAAATTAATTTATTTCCTTAACTGACCCACTGTTTTGATCCTTCAGTAATAAATGATAGGATTTACTTTCTGCTGCACAGTGGTTCAGTGGTTAGTGCTGTTGCCTTGCAGCGAGAATGTCCTGGGTTCGCTTCCCGGCCTGGGATCTTTCTGCATGTTCTCCCTGTGCATGCGTGGGTTCTCTCCGGGTACTCCGGCTTCCTCCCACAGTCCAAAAACATGACTGCTGGGTTGATTGGTCTGTCTAAATTGTCCTTAGGTGTGAGTGTGTGTGTGTGTGTGTGTGTGTGTGTGTGTGTGTGTGTGCATGATTGTTTGTCCTGTGTGCCTGTGTTGCCTGCAATGGACTAGCTTTCTGTCCAGGGTGTACCCCTCCTGATTGCCTGTTGACCGCCGGAGATAGGCACAGCACCCCCCCCCCCCCCCCCCCCCCGTGACCCTGCACGGACAAAGCGGGTTCAGAAAATGGATGGATGGACTATCTGTTCCTCTTAAATAAGCAAACTGTTCGTTGTTGCTGCTTCTCATGGTTGATTTGGGATGATTGCTTATAATATAATAGAGGAATTTACATTTCAATGGTGGAAAACAGTACTCTGCACACTGCTGCCAACTAGTAGTCAGTGTTTGAATTGCACCAAAAGAAAAGAAAATACACCAATGTTTGCATATAAATTCTTCCAAAAATTTGATACACGGCTTTTGAGTAACAATATAATATCACAGGAAAAAATATCACGATATATTGCCATATTGATATTTTCTTACATCCCTAGTTACATAAAACACGAAAACATAAAAATGTTAGAAATTGTCAGTCTTCATAATCTGCCTGCTGCAAAGGCAAAACTTTTCATTCTAGAAATGAAAGCAGGGCTCCACACAGAATCACTCGGCGGGCTGCACTTTGGACATGCCTGGTCTGAAATGTCTGCTGTTCTGAAGAATGCTCAAGAGAAGCATTAAGAACCCATAAATACCCACTGAGGTGGAGAGAAACCAGAAGAAGTGGATTGTTAATCAGCTTGGAGAGGAACTTTTAATTGGAGTACCTTGTTTGAGATTTTACTGATGATTCTGTTAAAGTAAAACAGCTGACTTGGGTCAGGGCTGAGTTAGGGTTAGGGCTGGGTTAAATGTTATGTCCCGACCCTAACATTACTAAAACTATAGCAGAGCATAATTTAATTCAGTTCATTTATTTAGCACCAGCTCTTAACTGGAGTTGTCTCAGAGCACTTCACAAAGTCAACATTTCAGTTGAACCAACATATCAGTGCTCTGAGTTCAGTTAGTTAAAAGTTCCCTATTTAAGGAAACCCTGCAGGTTGCAACAAGCCAATGACCTGTTGACTTTACAGCAATCCTCTAAGCAAGCATGTAGCGACACTGGAGAGGAAAAGCCCCCTTTAACAGGAAGATACCTCCATCAGAACCTGGTTCTGATTAACCTGGTGTGTGTGTGACTGAGCACACGCACGCACGTACACACACACACACGCGCGCACACACACACACACACACACACACACACACACACACACACACAACACACACACACACACACACACACACACACACACACACACACACACACACACACACACACACAACTGATGAACTAATAGCAGCACATTCTATGTTAAAGGAAGTAAATAGTTAATATAGAGAATGTTCGGTGGCTGGCAGAGGTGTGCCAGCTGGCGGCCCCCTCCAGGAGGCTATCACAGCTCACCAGAAAGCCAGACCTGGTGTGCATTCTCGGGAGAGATGAACACTAAATAAAAATCATTAAAACCAACTGAGGAGGAGAGAAACCAGAAGTGAATTGTCAATCAGCTTGGAGAGCTTCAGTAGGTTTTTAACTGGAGTACCTTGTGTGAGTTTTTCCTGATGATTCTGTTGAAACAAAACAGCTGATGTGCGTCAGGGCTGAGTTCTGCTCATGAATGTGGGGTTGGGTTAACCTTAACCCTACCAAATCCCTAACTAAGCCAATTGTACTATTTCTCTGGTTTTCGTTTTACTTGCACTAGCTTTATCGTTCTTGTTCTTTCTGGTTTAGGGTTTCTTCTTTATCCTATTTCCACAACTACAATCTGTTTTTGCATGCACACACGAGTTTCCTGTGTAGTTTTTATTTCTATCTAGCTGCTGATAGATATTGATTAATCTCAGGAACCATTTTGTTGCAGTTTGTGTTTAGAAATTGATTTAAGTGGTTGATTATTCATATTCACTCTGATCAGACGAATAAATAGGTCCTGTTTTTGTGTGATTAGGGGGAAGCTGGGCCGACTGGTGCTCGTGGACCGGAGGGAGCTCAGGGACCCCGTGGAGAGTCTGGTACTCCAGGATCACCTGGACCATCTGGAGCTTCTGTAAGCGATGCTGTAAACAGTTTATAAAGCATCTCTATAGCATACATGCTGTTAATTATCAGTCTGTTTGAATTTTATATTTTAAATTTCTAGAAAGTTATTCAAATGTAGGGAGTCTAAAAGTAATCAGCCCAGTGTGTTTATTTCATTTTCAGGATGATTTATTGTATTTACGGTCATTCCTTGTAGGGTAACCCTGGCACTGATGGAATCCCTGGAGCTAAAGGCTCATCTGTAAGTTCAAAACTCTTCTTTATATTCATTTAAACTTTGTTTTCCCCATTTTGCTGAATTTACTAGAGATACAAGTGATGTTTTAAAAAATATGCTCCCTAACTGTGACAAGAGTATGCCTTCCAAAGTGGTAATAATACTACAAACCATGTAGTGTGTTGTAGCACTTTGTGCTGCAGAAACATCATTTATCAGCTGTTACCGCTCAGCAAAATAAATAATCAATCATTTCTACGTAATCCTGGAAGGGGGTCATCATGTGATTAGTCAGCAGATTACATTTTCTCCCTCTGCAGGGTGCTCCAGGTATCGCTGGTGCTCCTGGTTTTCCTGGACCTCGTGGGCCTCCTGGGCCCCAGGGAGCAACTGGACCTCTCGGGCCCAAAGGAACATCTGTATGTACTCGATAACTCCATAGATCAGAATATTATACGTTATTAGAACTAAACTGCTCGGAAACAGAATGGTTCCTAATTTCTGTCTAAATGCAAACTAAATCTTTCTTGTTTTTATCTGTTGTTTTCCTTTTGGTGCTGTGTTTAGGGAGATCCAGGATTCCCTGGGTTTAAAGGAGAGGCTGGGCCCAAAGGAGAAATTGTGAGTTTGTTTATCTTTTTATTGTTTACTACTTTTTTAATTTCTAAAAATAAATTATTAAATTAAGCCTCAACTTAATTTTCTTTTTCTTTACAAACACATTCTGTCATCAGGGACCAGTTGGACTTCAGGGTGCTCCGGGTCCACAAGGAGAGGAAGGCAAGAGAGGCCCCAGAGGAGAGCCTGGTGCTGCTGGACCACTGGGACCTCCTGGAGAAAGAGTATGTATGAGAAAATCACTGAAGGCCAGATTTTTTTTAGTACAACATGGAGTCTGTTTGATTGATTCTTTATTGCCATTTAAAAAATAGTGTACTGAACCTTATTAGGTGCTTTCTAATGTGTTATTGTGATGAAACGGAAATTGAATCTTACGGTTTCCTGTTTAGGGAGCTCCTGGAAACCGTGGTTTCCCTGGTCAAGATGGTCTGGCTGGTCCCAAGGTGAGTTTTAGTGAAGGTATTTTAAGTCCAAATGAAAATCTTCATTCTGATTAACAAACTGGCTTTTAAATCTTAAAATGTAACCATGAAAAAAATTAAAAGAAAGGACCCCGCTGTGGGTCAAAGGGGGTCCTGAGATGATCAAAATAAATTGATGAAGTGAAAAAAACGATTGCTGAAGCTATCTTTCTAGCCCATTTTTTTCTAAAACACAATCAAATGATTATAAATGCAAAAATGTGAACATGAGCTGAAACATTTTTTCTTTCATTTCGGTTTTAAGCATGTTTGTTTTGTCATGTCAGAGATATCTGGAGTCACATGTCTGGACAATAGCTGTTTTACAGGTCTGAAGCTAAAAAGTTTCGGAACTCAAGAGAGTCCAATATTTTCGCCGGCAAAGATTCACTGTAAACCCGAATACGTTCCCAGAAGTCCAAAATTTGGAGGCGTTTGAAACAGAATATTTTATGTTTTCAGAAGTTAAATTTCTTAATAAATTCTACTCATAAACTTTGAGCTCAATTAAATTAAAATCGCTTCTCAAGTCAATTGAAAAAAATTTTGTTACAAAGAAAGTTCAACAAATCAGAAAGGAAGGTTTTTTCAACTCGTTATATATCTCATGGAAATGAGACGTTAAAAACAAGTCAGATTATAATTTGCTTGCTTAGATTCTACATGGCATCCAGAACTTGATCATAAGAGCTAAAAAAGTATTTTCAGTATGCAGAATTAGAAATCATATAGGTTGAGAATGTTGCATGCTTGTTTTCTATGAATAAAGGCGCATCAGAATTACAAATGGTTAGCAGAATCTAAACTCAACATTTGCTTTTTATTGCTTTTTAGGTGTGGTTATTTTGAGCTGGTAGAACTAAATTGTAAATAAAAATAAATCATAATAAATCACTGAAACAACAAAACACCTAATAACTCAAGGCTGAAGAGACATCTCATTTAATTTTAAGGAAATGTATCTATTCCGTTAAAATAGATGTTAATCTCTTAAGATAACAAAACGGAACATATTTTTGTAAAATAACTGTTGTTCACAGTTGTTTCATTACATTCATCCTCAAAAGATAAAACACTGGCCTGCTCATTCGACCCACTCGGTAGTCCCCGGTGACATTTAAGAGATAATTTTTCACTTCACTCATTCATAATTTCTCTCAAATTAAATAAAATTTCACCAATCAGGTTTCTAATAAATATCGTGGTTGATGGGGGTGCAATGAGCCTCCATCCTCCCTCAGAGTTCACATTGAACTCAGATCAGACACCACTGGTGAGTAATTAAGAGACATTTAGTTTAGTTTAAGAGACATTATCGATTTTTTTTCTGTGCTGAGTAGCATTTACCAAAGCAGATATTATCTGTAGACTTGGTATAAAATTCATTTTTTTCAGGAGCGATTTGTGTAAGCTTACTGTGCCACCACATGGTGGCAGCATAGCTGACTGTCCTAGCATGCACCACTGGCCTAAATGTCCCATATCACCAGAGCTAACATCTCATTTAACATCATCTTCCCATGGACAGACTCATCTTGAAACAAAATGAATCTGTCAGAATTTAATCTTCTCATCTCCATCAGGTCAACGAAACCTCCTCACACCATTAAAATGGAAACTAATTTCCTTTAGGTCGGAAAATTGTTTCACCAAATCACTGAGTGACCCTTTTGTGTTTTTATTCCCTTTTCCTTACTCAGGGGGCTCCTGGAGAACGTGGAACCTCTGGAGCCGGCGGCCCCAAGGGTGCCACTGGTGACCCAGGCCGTCCTGGAGAGCCCGGTCTTCCTGGAGCCAGGGTAAGTCAGAGAGGGAAGGTGGGATTTACCAACTTTATTTGTGTGTGGTATCAAATTCATTATACTTCAGGTTAAGATCGTCAAATGTAATTTGAGTTGCTTATCGGTGGAATTTCCTAGAAGTGTCAGCCAGTTTTATTCAAACAGATGAGTGTAAGTGATTTCTAAATGTACAAGGACAAAGTCTTTTTGGAAAACATTTTGCATGCACAACTTATGAGTCAGATACAATAAAATTAAATCAGATAGCATCGAGTCACATTATTTTAAGCACAGAATTATAACAGTAAAAGCAACAACTGAAGCAACAGTGTTATTTTTTCTGTTGTAGTCCTTCAATTGAACGAATCAGTTTTCAGCTGAGATGAAAAGTAGGTTAAATATAAGTCTGGGAAGGCATTCCTTTCAGCATCTTCACCCCCAGACTGACTTTATTTTCATGTCTTCAAACCTGCTTTTGGATCCATTTGATGCTGAATGAGATGACATCACCTGCGGCGGTTTTTATCTCAAGTGCAACGCTCACATCTTTGATGCTCCATTTTATTTATTTTTTGTGGATGAAGAATTAATGCAACATGTTAACAGACTAAACTGTTTTAAATCTCTTAACAGCTGTTTTTATTAGATATATGTTTTAATTTGCCTTTCATGCATCAAATTCAGGTTTTTTTCTAAATACCATTTTTTGCTTTACTTTTTAAAGCTTTTACATTTTTCTGCCATTATTCAAACGGTAAACCTCTCAGCGTTCACGCCAGCTCTGACTCATTAGTATCAGATGTTAAACTCCTGCCTGTTACTCACACACACACTGATAATCTGAGGTGTGAAGGCATTTTCCGTGGCACCATATGTTTTATGCTTCCACCCTCCTTCAGAACATTTCTTCATAAAAACCATCTAATGACTCACTCAGATTTCAGCCCTGTTTCTGTTCTTTTCCACCAGGGCCTAACTGGTCGTCCCGGTGATGCTGGACCTCAAGGCAAAGTTGGACCCTCTGTAAGTGAGCGTTTCAGAGTGTACCCAGGTATCTTAAAGAGCAAGTTCACAAAGAAACTGTTTTTTATGGTCACTCTGAGTTAAACATGTTTATGTTTATGTATTTAGCAGATGCTTTTGTCCAAAGCAACTTACTTACTTAATCAGCATGTTGCCCTTGAGGCTAACAACAACAATAACAACAACAACTTGACATCAATCATGGAGAGGAGGGAACAAGGAGTGGACAGTAGAGAGGGGGGACGAGTGGAGGGGGGTGCTAGTTTAGAAGATGCTCTGAAGAGCAGGGTCTTCAGGAGTTTCTTGAAAATGGAAAAGGAAGCCGCTGCTCTGATAGTGCTTGGAAGGTCATTCCACATTTGTGGAACGATGCATGAGAAGAGCCTGGATTGTCCTGAGCATGGTGTAGGCACAGCTAGCCGACGATCCTGTGATGACCGGAGCGGCCGGGCCGAGACGTAAGCCTTTGCAAGAGGATTCAGGTAGATGAGAGCCGTACCGTCTTGGAATTTGTATGTGTTGTATGAATTTGATGCGTGCTGCTAGCGGTAGCCAGTGGAGCTCAATGAACAGAGGGGTGACGTGTGCTCTTTTTGGCTGATTGAAGACCAGATGCGCCGCTGCATTCTGGACCATTTGAAGAGGTCTCATAGTACTGCCTGGAAGACCAGTTAGAAGGGCATTGCAGTAATCGAGGCGGGAGATGACAGTAGATTGCACCAGGAGCGGGGTGGCATGTTGTGTTAGGTATGGTCTGATCTTTCGTATGTTATACAGTGCAAAGCGGCATGAACGAGCAACAGAGGCAACATGATCTTTAAAGGTCGGGTGTTCATCAATCACAACACCCAGATTTCGAACTGCCTTTGAAGGAGCCAGAGATAGGAAGTCATTTTGGATTGAGATATTGTGCTGTATGGATGGTATTGCTGGGATGACAAGTAGTTCAGTTTTAGAGAGGTTGAGTTGGAGATGGTGGGATTTCATCCATTTTGATATGTCAGAGAGACAGTTTGATATTCATGCTGAGATAGTGTGGTCAGCCAGTGGAAATGACAGATAGAGCTGGGTGTCATCTGCATAGCAGTGGTAGCAGAAGCCCATCCATCCATTTTCTGAACTTTGTCCATGCAGGGTCGCGCGGGGGGGGGGGGGGGGGGGACACAACACAGAGACATACAGGACAAACAATCATGCACACACACACTCACACCTAAGGACAATTTAGACAGACCAATCAACCTAACAGTCATGTTTTTGGACTGTGGGAGGAAGCCGGAGTACCCGGAGAGAACCCACGCATGCACAGGGAGAACATGCAAACTCCATGCAGAAAGAACCCAGGCCGGGAAGCGAACCCAGAACCTTCTTGCTGCAAGGCAACAGCTCTAACCACTGCGCAGCCTGTAGCAGAAGCCATGTGATCGAATGATCTCACCCAGTGAGGTGGTGTATATGGCAAAGAGAAAAGGCCCTAGTACAGAGCCCTGGGGGACTCCTGTGGCAAGACGGTGCACGGTAGAGGATTGTCCAAGCCTAGATACACTGAATGATCGTCCTGTGAGGGTCGATTCAAACCAGGCGTGTGCTTTTTCTGTGATGCCCATGCTAGAGAGTGTGGACAAAAGGAATCCATGGTTGACAGTGTCAAATGCAGCCGATAAGTCGAGCATGATAAGCACTGAGGATTTGGCAGTCGCTCTAGCTTCTTTTAAGGATTCCGTCACTGCTAACAGAGCAGTTTCAGTGGAGTGGCCCTTTTTGAACCCAGATTGGTAAGGGTCAATCAGACAGTTTAGTGAGAGGTATTCTGTGATCTGCTTGAAAGCCAGACACTCAAGGCCCTTCAGTGCAGATTCAAGTCAGTCAGTAAACATGCAGGCTAAATGTGAAAATAGTCTTCTGCCCCTATTTCCAGCTGTAGCTTCTGATAGAAAATAGACAGGGCAATGCTCTGATTAGAAAAGCTAGACATGTGCACGTCATTATGTCAAGTTAACATTCATGAAGTCACCCATCTTGGCTCACGGCGGGGAAAGCTGTTGTTGATAAAGCATCCAGGCAACAGCAAAAAAAGTCTCGGCTAGTAGAAGCTAACCATTAGCATTGGCAACTCCACTACACAGCAGAACTCTTTGAGGCTTGTGTTATTTGTGGAGATAAAGCATCAATGTTGCAGAGTAAATGGAGTCCATGGTAGAGTTGCTTTTCTATTAGCCAATCAGAGGCAAGATGTCTGAATTTCAGGAAATATCAATCAATCAATCAGATTTTATTTATTTAGCGCTTTTCAAGCAAAGTGCTACTCAAAGTGCTTTACAGAATTAAAATGATCCCAAATTCCCATAACAGTTTAAAAACATTGACATATGCGCACACACACACACACACACACACACACACACACACACACACACACACACACACACACACACACAATAAGCCTAGAAAAATAAGCCTCTAAATCCTGTAATGTTCTGCTCCCCTCTGCTCTGGCTCAATTCTAGCTCCTGGAACAGGAGCACCAGAGCATTTTTCCCACAGAGCTTGATTCACAAGGCATTCATTTACACTGCAGACCATTGCAAATGTGTTGTGAACTTGGTCTTAAAGATACGATCAGAGTTGATGACTGTTGCAGGTCTGTTGTTTGCAACTGAATTGATTTGATTTTATCAGGGAGCTGCCGGTGAGGATGGACGTCCAGGACCCCCGGGCCCTCAGGGAGCCCGTGGACAGCCTGGTGTCATGGGATTCCCCGGACCCAAGGGAGCAACCGTAAGTGCTGCCTGCAGAAGGTCCTGAATCCTCCTATATCCTGTTCATAATATTAATTAATTTGTGCTAAAAATGTACTTCTGATTTAAAATGATCACACTTGATCAGTGCCGTCTGTAGTGCTTTTGTGCACCTTTTTTTTCACATAACACACACCAGCTCATAGACCCATCCTTCTGCAAAAATAGATCGGCCCATTGCAGCATTTTGTTTGACAGCTGTATTGTGTTTCTGTTGTTATTAGGGTGAACCAGGCAAGTCTGGGGACAAAGGACTGGCTGGAGCTCCTGGTCTGAGAGTGAGTCAAACACACTCGTTTCCTCCACATTTAGTCTGATCGGGCCTTTATAGTAAATCTCAGAGCCAATAACTACCTTTTTTCAGTTTAGAAAGAATAATTTGTGTGTTTATATGTATGATATGTTTCTGGTATTTATACTCCAGACACGTGGAGGTAAAATGGTCAATTCACACAGGATTATCTGTTTCTCATGAGAATCATGTTGGGAAAAAAGCCATAATCCTGACATGTCTGTCTAGCTAAACATTGCCTTTGGTTTTGCTTTTACTCATGAAATCCTTCTGTCCCCGCTCCTCAGGGGCTGCCTGGAAAAGATGGAGAGACTGGCTCTGCTGGACCTCCTGGCCCCGCCGTACGTATCTCTGTCTTCCACATTCGACTCCGTACGGCTTCAACACTGATATTATCTCCTCCTTTTTCTAAGTCTGCACTTAGAAGAACTCGTCAATATCTCAATTCCCCAGACTGCCTCTACAATGGCTTCGTCTGGAGTAATAAAATGTCCTTGACGTTCATATCTGGACGTCATAAGAGAGGATTCTAAGACCTGATTGAAAATCTGCATTTCAGTGTGCATAAAAGTCTATTTAACAACAGTCGTTATGTTGAAAAATGTGTTCATTATCATGCTAATAACATGGAATGTTAATGGACTGAGGGTTTTCTGTTCAGGGCACTGCTGGGGAGAGAGGAGAGCAAGGACAGCCTGGTCCTTCAGGCTTCCAGGTGAGTCAGTCTTTTTTTGACTTGTCAAGCCTAATTTGTACTTCTCCATCAGCTCCAAAAGGGAGAGACACACACGCACGGACAGAGACATTTTGCCCTCATACATCTCCGTCTCTTGGGGAGTGATGCAAAGCAGTTCCCCACCAGGACAACAGAGGGCGTAGCACTGTTCTGTGGTATCCTGTCATGTATTCAGTCCAAAATAGTGTGTTTATACTGTGGTTTTTATTTTTATTTTTATTTATTTATTTATTTTGTATTCAAGAGACTCTTTTACATGGACAAATTTGTCCCTCATTCTCCTTCACCTCTTCATACACTCGTCACCTCTAAACCCAGGTTTCCCATAACTTCTGTCCACGAATAAAATTCTTGCTTGCTTTTCTCTCCTCCAACGTTCCACGGGGGAATTAAATGTTCATATTTTAGAGTTTTTCCGTGAGGTGTTCTTCAAACTGCTCCATGTCTGTCGCTAGATATTCTCGGCTCTCTTTGTTTTTGAAGGCGCAATGGTGGCAGTGTAGACCACAGTGGTGCCCTGATAAATCACAAGCTTGCGTTCTCTGTCTCGACGGATGGATGTTTAGAAAAGAGAACTCGAGGCTCTCAAGGACAGATAATGGCATTGTGTCCGTCTGTCCCGACGCAGATGGAGAAGTATAATTTAGACTTTAGTGCCTGTGAGAAACTTTACATAAAAGTATATCAACTAAACTCTTACTTATTAACTAAAGACTAAATTAAAACATGCACTCTCTTTATTCTGATATTTCTCAGAATGTTGCATAAAATAGTTCCATTTCAGCAAGGCTTTCTGATAACAATCAATGTTTAACCCTCTGGAGACAGGCGTTGCCGATATGCAACAGTTAAAACCCACCTACCTGGTTACTCCACATACGTATTTCATGAGCATTTTTTAACTCAGGAGTACCCCTGAAGGACTTAGTTGCTCGTCCTTTTATCAAAACTTATTTCGAGCCTGAGACAGTTAAAGAGAAAAACATTTTCAAGGGACCTAAAACTTATTGTACTGCAGCCAGCCTCTAGGGGGTATGGTGGTTCATTTTGGCTACTACGGTTATCCTGGCTTTCTTAGGGATTATTCTCACTGACTGTTTCTGTTTCTGCCCCATGTGCAGGGTCTTCCTGGACCTCCTGGCCCTCCCGGAGAGGGAGGCAAACCTGGAGACCAGGTTGGTGCAAGTGTCTGAGGAAATATGACTAAAATGTCCTCAATGTGCTAGCAGAGATGGTAGCAGTACTAAAAGCTTTGTTGCAGACTTTTTTCTAAAATGTTACCCTCCAAGTTGCACATACACTTATGTCAATAGGCAGGCTCAATGTTAACAATCTGAGGCCTCATTTATAATGCTTGCTTATGCACAAATCGGGGTCTGAAAACTGCATTACTTGGTGAAAAGGTTGATAGAAAAATGTGCACAAAGTTAAGCAAACTTTGAGATGTTTTATATATATATATATATATATATATATATATATATATATATATATATATATATATACACACATACTTGTCCATAAAAAATGTCACTTACTCTGCATCAGTCCAGGTACTTTCACAAACGCTCATGCATGCTCTGTGATTGACATCTGTAGGTGGATGTTTAACACTAATGGTTAATGCTGAGTTGTGCTCAATTTAATTGCATGGGGCTCTATGGAAAGGGGATGACCTCAGCAAAACAAAATTGGCATTTTACCTACATTATATCACAGTACAGTACTGTAGGGATATCTAAAATAAATCCTATCATAAATAGTTCCGGAAGCGGGGAAAACTCCAGATTGTTGTTTTAAGGTATACAACAGATATGCATGATGAAATCTCTCTGTCTGGCTATAAGAGAGCTGTGATTTATTGCGCTCTAATCTTCTCTTTTCTTATGTTTAAGGGTGTTCCTGGAGAGGGGGGACCCGCTGGTGCCACCGGACCCAGAGTAAGTCAACAGTCCTTGGCTGATTAAATAAAAAAAATATTTGTATGATTATCAGGACTGTTGGTAATTATTGCTGTGACCTTTTTTAACAGGGTGAGCGAGGTTTCCCCGGAGAGAGAGGAGCTGCTGGCCCTCAGGGTCTGCAGGGACCCAGAGGCCTGCCTGGAACTCCTGGAACTGACGGACCCAAAGTGAGTCCACCAACTTAGGATCAATGGTTACATTTTAATTAGGAAGTTTAGTCACATTGCTAAAATAATAAAGCTTTCATACTATTATTGCATCAAGCAACATAAACGCCTCAAGGGTTGTTAAACTGACTTACGTGGATTTAGTGTTTAATTATAGAAATATATTTTTGGTATGCCCCCTAAACCTGTCACTTAATCTAAATCCAGAGTCCTCCTGTGAGCTGTCACTGAGGATAACACTCTGGTGGAAGTCTGCGTTACATTTGGGTCATGAAGCAGCACCTCTGTCCGGTCCTCTTGTTGATGAACATTTCATCTCATAAAAGGAATTAACTTTTGGGTTTTTCCGAGGCTCAAAGGCAGAACTTCTTAAATTAGAGTTTCTAGGTCTGAAACGATTAGCAAGAGTGCAAAGCAGAAATTGGGTTTGTGCTTTATGAAGTTCAGCTGGGTTTTCTGACTTTGTCCTTTTTTCACCCCTGGATTTAGGAAATAATTTAGTTTAGGCGTTACAGTGGTTGAGGATTACCGGTTTTACAGTAAGGAGCTTGTCAGAGCCAAACTGGTATGAGTTCAGTTCAGGACCACTGTTATACAGTTTGAATTATAATCCTAATTTATCTACTTTGCTTCCAATATGTTGGATTTATAATCTTTTAAATTGGTCTTAACCAACAGTTCTGGAGACTTTCTAAAAGTTTAATTTTTTTAGGACTTTTGCTGCTTTTTAACTCACCTTTTGCCGGTCCTCAGCTCATCGTGTGTGGGGTTAACAAAATGTGGAAAGTAAAAGAAAAAGACCTAAATTAACCATCTACAGCAGATTAACAGTATCTGAACGTATATTTAATGACATTTTCTGCTAACAGCACATTATAGAATTGTGTATATAACATTTTTATATTTGGACATTTTAATTATTTCAAACCGGTTTTTACTTATTGCTGATGAAAATGATCAGTAACTCTGAGTTTTTCATGCAGGCTGAACATAAACATAGTCTCCTACACCTATCTCCTGCTTTAGCTTCTGATGAAAATAGGCGGTGAAACTCTAGGATTACAAAATCCTGACAGATCTATGTCACACTGTCACTTAACATTCATGGACTCGCCCATCTTGGCTCATGACAGGGAAGGCTGTTGTTGGTTTAGAGTCCAGGAAACAACAAAGAACGTCTCAATTAGTAGAAGCTAATGATTAGCATTAGCAACTCCACCACACTGCAGAACTCCTTCAGGCTTGTGTTATTTGTGAAGATAAAACATCAACATTGCAGAGCAAATGGAAGTCGGTGGTAGAGTCACTTTGCTGGTAACCAATCAAAGGCGAGGTGTTCAAATAATGTGCCTAAAACAAGCCATTTAAAAAGTCCCCTTTTGTGATGTCAAAAGTGGGAAAAATAGCATAGAACCACCTCTCACGTGCGAGAGAGCCCCTTTGAGTCCCTTCCAGATATCAGAGCTTCTTGGCTAATAGCAGCCTGAGTGGGAGATGGGTGGGCATGGCCAGCAATAGCTAGTTTTTCTTAAAGTGACTGAAACGATTAATCCTGGACATTACTTAAAATATTATGAATAAAACTCTTGGAAGGCCTTTATATGAGAGGTAATATGTGCAAAGAACTTCATAAAAATGTTTTATATTGACCATGGAACTATTAAAACTTAAGAAAAAACTATGAAGTGCCCCTTTAAGTATGCAGGTTGGGAAAATGTTAAACGTTTTTGTCAAACAGTCCCAAATAGCTAAAAATATCAAAATAAATGTTTCCATTCCCAATAACAGTGTGATGCATCTTCATTTCCTTGTCAGGAATTCCAGCCACAGCAGTAGTTTGTCACTACTGCTTAGTGAGCAGAGAAAGAGCTCAAAGCAATGGCAATTCCCATTTTTTTGGTTTATCAGCTCAGATTTTAATCCCAGTTTATAGATTTTTCCCCTATAAGGTCAGAGAGGAGCAGATAGAGAGGGTGAGGATTAGAGCCAACATGATTGTGTGTGTGTGTGTGTGTGTGTGTGTGTGTGTGTGTGTGTGTGTGTGTGCGTGCGCGCGCGTGCGTGCGTGCGTGCGTGCGTGCGTGTGTGTGTGTGTGTGTGTGTGTGTGTTGGGGGGGCTTTAGGTGGTATTAAAGCTGAAGGATTTTTCACACAAGCTTCACTGCTCTGTGCATCTGTCATCTGCCCCTTTAAGTTCAAATAAACTGCAGCCTCTGAGCAGCAGCAGCCAAATATTGCATTTGTGAGTCCTGCTGTTGGCTCTAATGACTCCACATAGGAAGCAGATACCGAGTTTCTGTTTGTGCATCTCAGGCTGCTGCAGGAAGCCCTGATGAAAAGCCTTTCAAGTCCTGATCAGGAGTCGGCCTGCTGGAGCTCCTTTTGAAAAAAAAAATCAAAAGTCTACATATGCTTTCATTTGCTTGGTTTTGATCTGAATAGAATAGATTGTCTTCTGATAAATGCCTCTTGTTATCTTACTAATACAGAATTTAAGGTGCATTCATGTAAAATAGTTTTTTTTCTGGAATAATGACTAATTGGTTGTTTTAAATCTTTAGATTCAGCAGAAGTTGAACTTTTTTTATCTGCTGAACACAACCTGCCCTAACAGAGATTAGTGTAATTCCTTTTTTCAAAAGTCACATTTCTTTTTATGCATAGAGATTATTTTGATTTATTACATTAAAATACAAAGGGCTTCTCAAAAGCAACCCTAAATGTGAAAAATATTTTTCAAAGTCTCATTTCAATATTTTTAAAGACACCTGCTAAAACAGTACCTACTAAAAGATAAGTTCTGTTATTGTCCTAACTCTCTGAGTCAGTGGCACTAAATAATTTCTTTTTTATAATTGTCAACAGGGAGCCATTGGACCTGCTGGAAGTGGGGGTGCTCAGGGGCCTCCAGGTCTGCAGGGTATGCCCGGAGAGAGAGGAAGTGCTGGCATTCCGGGACCCAAAGGAGACAGAGTAAGCTCTGATTTAAATTAAGTCTGAAAAAAATTTAATATGTGCTATTTAATTATGTCGTATTTTATCTACTTGGACCGCTCACCAGGTGCTGATTGTTCTTTTTTTGCTTTAATCCCTGCAGGGTGATGTTGGAGAGAAAGGACCAGAAGGTGCTTCTGGCAAAGATGGTTCCAGAGTGAGTTGTTCTCATTTATTTTAGGTTTCATGAACAACAGGAAGCATTGAATACTGAAAATAGGAAAAAAGGCCTCACATATTTAGTTAATGCAAAGAATGAATATTTGCACAACAAAAGTCCCTCGGAAGAAAAAGATCGGATTTAACCTTTTAAATAAAAAACATGACTTTTAAAATTAATCTTTAGATAGAGATTTTCAAATGGAACAACAATGGCTTAGTTTTAATCATCAGTTATTTTCAACAAGTTCCTCTATATCAATATTCTTTGTTTCTTGTATGAAAACAGCACAGTAACAACACAATTTATGGCAGGCAGGGATTCAGATGCAGCTGATAGCAAGCAGGCAATGCAGAGCTAATGTGTCTCCTCAGGAGAGCTAATATGTCTGGAGCTTGGTGGTATTTTAAACTGGAAAGTGAAGGCTGAGCTACCACCACTTGTAATGTGGGCATACTAGGTATTCAATATGCTGAAAAAGACAGAACTCCATGATTCGCTGCTTTTAAAACAGACTACTTTCACATTAGGCTTTTCTCTTCGGGCGAATCACCAGTCTCAATTAATTCCCAATTTGCCACTAACAGTTACAGTTCACAGCAAACAAACAAAATCTCAAAGCAAACTGACAGAGAAAGATACGATAATAAACAAAAACAATTTGCCAGTAGACTGTGAAACAGCACCCGAGCTGCCCCGGTGGCTACAGGTGTTATGCAAGGAAAAGTTAACTTGCCGGCCGAGGCTCTGCTTGCCTGCCCCGTCACAGGAACGTGCATCGCTCAACAACTTGAAATATGAGCAATGCTGCTACTTTTAAACATGTTTTTAATACTAATCAGTGTACTTCCTAAACAAGTGAAAGTGAAACTTAGGGACAGCAGTAGCTCAGGTAGAGCGGGTTGTCCAGTGATTGGAAAGTTGCAAGTTCGATCCCGGCTCCCACCAGAAAATGCTGCTGTTGTGTCCTTGGGCAAGACACTTAACCCACCTTGCCTGCTGGTGGTGGTCAGAGGGACCGGTGGCGCCAGTGTATGGCAGGCCTCGCCTCTGTCAGTGCGCCCCAGGGCAGCTGTGGCTACATCGTAGCTCATCCCCTCCGGCATGTGAACGTGTGGATGACTGATTGAGTTGTGAAGTGCGTTGGGGGGTTGTAGAACCCTAAGAAGGCACTACACATACACAAGCTGATTAGCATTTACCATTTAAAGGACAACTTGGATGTGTTTTCTTCTTATTTTAATGCTTTCCTGAAAAGTATCGGCTTGGAACTCTGTATTGGCAGATACTCGAAATCAAATGACTCGGCATCGGATCGGGATCAAAAAAACGTGATCGAAACATCCATACTGGTTTTCCAATATTTTATCTCTGTTACAGGGTCTCACTGGTCCCATTGGTCCTCCTGGTCCTTCTGGTCCTAATGGTGAGAAGGTCAGTGCTAGTTCCTTAGTTCTACATCAGCAGGATGGTGGTCCAAGAATGTGTGCCTAACAGCTGCCTGTAGCTTTGTACTGATGGTTTGATGCTTCTTGTAGGGTGAATCTGGACCTGCTGGACCTTCTGGAGCTGCTGGTGTCCGTGGTGCTCCTGTAAGTTTTAAAACAAAATGTCTTCAACATGATAAAAAAGACTTTATGTACCTAATCAGAAAAGGATATTTACTGTAGACTAGTACCAAAAAAATATTAAATAAAACCATCCGACAAAATTTGTGCCGAGTCTACGCACCCGTGTTTGGAGATTCTCGAGTGATCCAGGGGGTCAAGAGGTTGTGACGGACACTGCCGGTGGAGTGAACCTCTCGGTATCAGGAACCCGTAGATTAGCTCTGATAGGACCCATCTAGTCTGAGATCTCTCCAGCTGATGACAAGAAGCTGGAATGCTTGTTTGCATCTCAGGCTGTTCGTTGGCTCTTAGAAGAGCCATTTTGTCATGTATCACCAAGCGTCTCAGAGAGGTTTTGACCCGAGGTCAAAAGATAGGATGGTTTTAAAATGCTTGTTCCCGAACTGGCCGGTTCGAGAGCCAGCTAGAAACTATAATCTTCTGTTTAAACATTGAAAGATCAATCAGACTGATATTTCATATTTTTACGGAATTATCACATATTGTGGATCATTTGTTATAAATGTAGACAATCCATAACGCTACATTTTAATGGCGAGCCAGCCAGGAACCGAACCTAGAATCTTTTGATCTGCATAGATTATATGATAATATAACCCTTATTCTAAGAAATAAAAGATCTATTCTTAAAAAAAAAGCCTCTAGTGTGTTTAAAGATGCTTCTATGCTCAGTTAAGACTACTTAAATTTGTGTTTGTCTGACTTACCCTAAACTCTGTGTTACTTCTCTCTTCATCCTTAAGGGTGACAGGGGTGAGACTGGACCTCCTGGACCTGCTGGCTTCGCTGGACCACCAGTAAGTTTGAATTAAAACATTAGTCCAAAGTGTCAGATGGCAGAAACCAGAAGAAAACGTGTGCTTTGCTGCATTTGATCCAGTCATTAATAATACATTGAACTTATATAGCACTTGTTTAGGACACTCAAAGACGCTTGCATGCACTCTCACATTCACACACTGCTATTGTTAAACTTTATTTTCCTGTGATCTTGAACATGTGCTCAATAAAACAAGTTCAAATTCTTTTTTAATTATTACGCTACATGATCATTAAAAATGGTGGCCGTGGCAGAAAATGGAGACTGACTGGAAGGTGAGTGGTCTGATCTCAGGCCCCAGCTGGCCACGTGTTGAATGAAGAGTCCCTGGGCAAGAAACTGAACTGAAATTAAGTATTTGTTATTATTATTAATTGATTTTTTGTAAAATGCGTAGAATTGTCTCCCTGTCTCCCACTGTCCTAATGGGTGTGACCTCGCGAGGAAAGTTGACCTCTGAGCAGGATTGATGGTTTATCCCTTGGGTCCATGTGGCAGGGGTGAGGAGTGAACACCAGCTCCCATCCCATATTAGGTCACCCATAAAGACAGTGGGAGGGTAAACAATGCCGTGCATGAAACATCTGGTCTTACTTCCCAAAATCTGTAAAACTGTGAAGCGTTAGCTATTCATCCATGTTCTTAGAGATCGTTCAATCCCATTGCTTGAAAATTTGTCCCTGAAGTAAATATTTACCTTTCTGTAGCCCAGAGAAAAAGCTGTAAATTACATTATTTCATATTTTGTTCCTTTAATGAACAATATGCTTCTCTCTTCATCTCCATCGTCTCTGAGATCATTCACCCATTTCCATGGCACATATGATGCTTAGCTGCATGAGGGCTTGGAGATGTGGTTTCAGTGTGTCATGTGAAATGTTTTCAGTGCTATTTTTGTTATGAGCAGCTTTTATTTACATTTTTTTCACAGCTTTTAACAAATGAGTTGTTTTAAATTTTAAATGAATTTTGGTGGCCACTAAAATCACATTTCTCATAAAACATCTGAGGAGATTTTGGAATCTTTTTATGATAATTTGTGCCCAGTTATTCCAGTTTCCTGGTAAGAGATTATGTTATAATTTCCTCCTGCATCATGAAATTCTGATTATATAAATGAATAAAAGTAAAATGTTACATTGAACCTCTAGAAGGAAGATTTCCCAGCCCACTTATCATTGAACCAATTTACAATGAATAATTTTCCATCAAGCTTTATTTTCCACAAAGGGCTTTTACATATTTTAAACATAAAAATTCTGCTATAAAAAATTGGGTTTTTCTTTGTTAAATTGAGATGCTTCTATCTGAAAGCACTCAGATGTCAAGCTGCCGTACCTGAAGTTCTTTACAACCGTTAATCATGCTGTCACGTTTCCTCGGTGGATAATTGTGAATAAAGTTTTCAGTAATCTTACTATAGTTTGCTCTTTTCCCAAAGACTCCAGACAGACATCAAACAAATGCTTTCATTCAACCATATCCTTCTTAATGGATTAAATCAATCTGTTTCTCACAACACGATTCATCTCAAGGAGGTTTTTCTCTCCAGGCTACACTATGATGAATTATAGATTTTATGTCTGTGTGTATACTACTTCAACGTGGTTAAACTGCAAGATCACCATTTGTCATCACAGGCAGAAAACAAACATGTATGCTTCTGAAATCAGAAGCAGCTTCATTGAAGACTGATTTCTTTTTATATAAGGAGGTTGTCAACATATCCTTCAAGTCTGTCAGAGGAGCTAATCTGCTGCAGCTATACTTTGTTTTTACCCTCCCATCAGGTATCTTCCCTGAGACGCTTTTAACCGAATCGGTAACCTGCGATGCCAGAGGAAACGAGAACATGCTAAACACCACTCGCTCTTTTCTAGGTCCAAACGTCTTTTGTTGTTCGTAACTTCAAATGGTGTTTTTTCTTTTAGGGACTCTGGTAGTTTGTCCTAAAGTTGAAGTGGTAGCAGCCGGCTCTTTCTCCTTCTCTGATATTATTGGGCAGAGAACCTCTCACACCAGTGGTGTTGTGTTGCTAAATACATGAGAATATGGAGGACCCATGGAAGAGCAGCGGTTCGTTGAGACCAACAAATGGATGTTCAGTCCAGTTGGCATTGCTTGATTAAGTAAATTCAATATTTCATTTCTTAAAGGTGTGGTTCACAGACAAATCATTTTTACTGATTATTTCTGATTCTAATCAGTCACTCTGACTTTTTCATGCAGGCTGAACATGAAAATAGTCTCCTACATGTATCTCCTTCATTTGCTTCTGATGGAAAAGACATTGAAATGCTAGGATTTGAAAAATAGGACCGATATACATCAAGTGGTCGCTTGGACTCACCCATCATACTGGCTCGCGACAGGGAAGGCTGTTGTTGTTTTACCATCCAGAATCAGCAGAGAACATTGTGGTTAGTAGTAGCTAACTGTTAGCAACTCCACCACACAGCAGAACACCTCCAGGCTTGTGTTATTTGTGGAGATAAAAGGGAGCAAATGAGCCGTGTTGCTGTTGTCCAATCCGAGGCAAGAAGTCCAAATATCAGGAAATAAGACTCCAAATCTTGCCGTGTTTGGCAGACTTGTCCGTGCTGATGTAGGCGTTTCTGGGCTTTTTTGCCCTGAGTACAGCTTGCAAGGCGTTTATTCTTACTAGAAACAACTGCAAATGTGTTGATTAAACGAGTTTCCATCTTTTTCTTCCTCACTTCCGTGACTAATTGGTAAAAGCTCAGTAAAATTGACAATCTACCTGTTTTCTTTCAGGGTGCTGATGGGCAACCTGGAACCAAAGGAGAGCAGGGAGAATCTGGACAAAAAGGAGATGCCGGTTCCCCCGGACCCCAAGGACCATCTGGTGCTCCAGGACCTGCAGTAAGTGTCACTATGCTGGCTTTGATTCAGTGATTAATTTGTTCGCAACAAAAATGTACATTTGTTTCCCCAACCGTGCCTAAAAATATATAAAAAATTATGTTTCATTCTAACTGAGCATTAAACATCAAAACAGGCATGGAGCGACTGACATTTAAGCGATGAAAGGAGGTGTATGCAGGATTCAGCTGAAACATTCTTTTTATCTCTTTGCTGAACGTTTATGATTTAACAGCAAGTCAGAGTGACAGATGACCTTGTCAGAAATTGTGCAACACAAAGCACAAATAAATAAATAAATAAACTGCAGATGAAACGGAAAACAAAACGTCACATTGTAAAGCAAATGTTTCTTGTTTCAGGGTCCTACAGGAGTCTCTGGACCTAAAGGTGCTCGTGGTGCTCAGGGACCTTCTGTGCGTGAGCTTTTGATTTTACTGCTTTTAAATGTCTCAATAGAAGATGCTACACCGTTACGCATCTGAATCATGATTTCCCTTTTAGGGTGCGACTGGTTTCCCTGGTGCTGCGGGTCGAGTTGGACCTCCTGGTCCAAATGTAAGTGTCTTGATTGTTTCATCCATCCAGCTGAAGTAATGCTTGTGTGTTTTAGCCAGAAGACAAATATAATTTGTGTCTAGCAGTATAGAAAATATAAAATATGCTATTTGAATTATGTTAATATGAAGCAGAGTAGATAATGTATATGTAAATGCTAGTTGATTGACTACTGCACATGAAAACATAAAGCATTTACTCTCACTATTCCAGCAGCTAAACACTTCCAGAGCGCTTTATTTGACAGCAGGATGTTGTTTAAAATATTAATATTTAAGCAGCATCTCTAAAGTCTGATGTCCATTAGTAAAGTGTCAAATTAAAAGTTATTTATAGCAGGATAAATGACAAAAATAAACCCTCTCACTTTAACATGTGTATCTTATTATTAGGGTAATCCTGGGCCTGCTGGTCCAGCGGGGCCTCCTGGTAAAGATGGACCCAAGGGTGTGAGAGGAGATGGTGGACCTCCAGGCAGGCAAGGTGATGCTGGACTTCGTGGTCCTGCAGGACCTCCAGGAGAGAAAGGAGATGCTGGAGAAGATGGTCCTCCTGTGAGTTTTGTCATTCCTCTAGCCTCACACCTCCAAATCACACCAAATATGCTAGCATTTTAGATAAGATGGAACTTTGTGACCTTGTTAAGTTTGAAATGTCACTCCAGCTCCTGCAGCACCCACATTGACAATATGTGTGACTGCGTGTTTATTCACAGGTTTTGTCTAAAGAAAACCATTACAAGCCTTTGTGTTTTTAGTTTCTAGTGGCTTTTCATCCCAGAGATCCAATTTTAGCAGTAATGGTCACACTATCCATTAATACACAGAGCTGTCAGTGTCCGTCACTGGCCCTAATAACAGACTAAGACATATGACAGCACATGGCAGAACAATCCAGTGACAGTCAGAAGATGGGGCCTCAGGCTTTTACCTTGCTTGCTCTCAGAGTCACACACGCACACACACACACACACACACACACACACACACACACACACACACACACACACACACACACACACACACACACACACACACACACACACACACACACACACACACGAAGAGTCCTGTTAGGGTAATGACAGCCCATGTCACGGACGATTGTCATCTCGAACATTAAGACAGCTGCTGTGTTTTTCCTTCCTATAGATTTCATCCTGTGTGTAAAATCTTGTACCGAAGCATCAAACTCTCTGCCAGCCTGAATGGCCTGTCCCGAGTGTCACTTAGAGTCAGGCGCTAATGCTGAACATGGTTCCAGGGAGCCGCAAGCCATTTTGACAGAGCAGCCCGTAGAAGTGAGGATGACGTAGAACAAAGAGCTGAGGGAGGGAATTTGTTTTGCTATAAAGAGTAAAAGATCTGGTGAATAAATAAATAAGCTAAATAAAGCTTTGATTGATGATTGATTGATTGATTGATTGATTGATTGATTGATTGGTTGATTGATTGGTTGATTGATTGATTGGTGTAGCTAGTGGCTGAAGATGCACAGCTATCTCATCTATAAAGAGCAAGTTCACTTCTTATTTTTGAAATACGATCAGTCACTCTGATTTTCATATGCTGGCTAAATGAGAAAATCGCCTTCCACCCCTATTATCTGCATTAGGGTTAGGGTTAACCCTAACCCCAAGAGAAAATAGACGGGGAAATGCTCTGGTCAGAAAAAGCCCCACAGATCTACATCACACTGTAAACTATCATTCATGGACCCACTCACCCTGGCTCGCATTCGTGAAAGGTTGTGTTTATTTAGCATCCAGGAGAGAGCAGAAGATGTTAAGGCTGGTAGAAGCTAACTCTTAGCATTAGCAACTTCACCACACAGCTGAACTCATTCAGGCTCCTGTTATTTGTGAAGAGAAAACATCAAGGCAGTGAAAGAGTCGTGTTGCTGTTTGGCAATCAGACGCGAGATGTACGAACAGTGTTGGGAGTAATGCCGTTTAAGTATAACGGCATTACTAATGGCGTTCTTTTTTAGGTAACGGAATAATTTAATTAATTACTTTTCCCACTGTTGCAACGCCGTTACCGTTACTGGGGACGGAAGGTTGTGTCTTACTATGTGCTTGTCGAACGTTGAGCAACAGTGTGAGGCTTTCTGACCGCCACACTTCAGCTGCAGCCAGGGAGAGAGAGGTGTCGGTAACTCACTTACAAACACGATGATGATTGGCCGGGTGGGCGGAGACCCTCACTGTCTTAGTGTCACTGCATGCTGTAGACCCAACAGAGCAGTGATGGGAATAACGCCGTTTAAAATAACTGCGCTAATAAAAAAAATATTTCTTTCAGTAACGAGCAAACTAATTAATTACCGTCTTCTTTTAACAAAACGATCGTTTCTGTTACTGATAAGGAAATGAGTGCGTTAAGCAGCGTGGAGTGTTGAAGCTGTCATCAGCTGATCAGGAGCTAAAGCGGTAGATGTTTTCATCCAAGTGCATCACGGCCCGTGAAGAACGAGGAAGACGTGATGAATGCTCTATGGCTGCAGGTGTGGATCTGCAGCCGGCCCGTGACCTTCTTAGCGTAACAGCGGGACGTCCTGAAGGTCCGCTCACCTGTTCACCGCTCAGACGTCCTGATTTTCTACCTAGATCCTCCAGCTGTAACCTGTTTCTGATCATGTCTTTAGTCCCGCTGTAACACCGATGCATCAGTCTCAGGCGTCATGGAGCTCAGGTGTTATTAGAACTACCTGTGTGTGTTTACCACCCAGCTTCAGCTCTTCTGTGGTTGGGTCTGACCCAAGTTACACATTTAAGTCCTCCATCAGGTTTGTGCCTCTTCTAGTGTCATTTTAAAGGATTTTATTTATTTATTTAACCATTACTAGATTAGCAGCAACAGCAATGCTGCTAATAACACACAATTATGTGAAGCTGGAAAAATTAAAATACTGCACAAAATTACATTCATTTCTGTAATTTAACTAGACTGAGAGACCATTTAAAGGCTCGGGAACCTTTACAGGTGTTTCTATTTGCTATTATAAATGTTAGCTGATTGGGGTCTTGTTAAATATCACACAGTGACCTTTTAGTAGTCTAGATTAGTGTAATGTTCCTGTTAGCTGTTCCTCCTGTTACTTATTTATTTAAATTATTCAGGTTTGTAAAAAACATTTGGACATACATTTTATTATATTCCAATCATTAGTCATTTATATTTCACTATTGTAGTAATTCATGCATGCTTTAATGAAAAAAGTAACTAAGTAGTAATTTTTCTTGGTAATTAGTTACTTTTATAACCTTGTAACTCAGTTAGTAACTGAGTTGCTTTTTTGACAAAGTAATCAGTAACTATAACTAATTACTTTTTTAAAGTAACATTCCCAACACTGTGTACAAATAAAATGAATAAAGATGAGTAAGATTCCAAACCCAGCCATTTTCCTTGCCACTCCTCTGCCTAAAATCTACTACCAGAAAAACATTTTTTTCACAGTGAATTACTCAAAAGGCAGGCATTAGTTTATTTGAGAGACCACGACAGATTTTTTTAATACTCAGTGGGCTTTAAAGGTGTGGTTGACTGATTATAATTGGTCACTCTGAGCTTTTCATGCATTCTGAACATGAACATAGTTTTCTACACCTATCTCCTGCATTAGCTTCTGATACACGGTGAAACCTTAAGATTGAAAATTCTGACAGATTTATGTCACATTGTAAATTAGCACGCACCAATCTTGACTCACGGTGGGGAAGGCTGTTGCTGCTTTTGCGTCTAGGAAACAGCAGAGAATGTCTTGGCTATAAGATGCTAACTGTTAGAAATAGCATCTTCACCACACGGCTGCACTCCTCCAGGCTTGAGTTATGTGTGGAGATAAAACATCCATGTTTCAAGTCGTTGCTGTTATCCAATCTGAGGTGAGATCTCCAAATGTCAGGAAATAAGACTCCAAAGCCTGCCATCTGAAGTTCAGCTGTGGTGAGCAACTTTTAGATCTGAGAAATGGTGTACCGGTATATTCCCCCCACCCCAACGACGTACAAGGTATTCATTCCTACTACAGACCACTGCAACAACTAAAACCACTCCTTTAAAGTCATTCTTGGAAACACACAAATAAAATTATCTGCCATCCTAGTAATCTTGTATTCTGTTTGTGTTTCCCCTCAGGGTCCTCTTGGTCCATCAGGTCCTCAGGGGTTGGCTGGTCAGCGCGGTATCGTTGGTTTGCCCGGACAGAGAGGTGAAAGAGGTTTCCCTGGTCTGCCTGGACCTTCTGTAAGTAATGTGATTTCTATTCAAGACTCTTAATTTGTCACTTTGTTACACACTATTGATAAAAATGTAAAAACAAAATAAAAAATTTATAACATTTATTTTGTTGAAGGACAAAGAAATTAACCTAAAAGTATTTTTTATCATATGTTTCCACTTGTGAACTTATTTTATCTGATATGTAATTTGTAATTAGAAACTATTTGGTTTTTGGGTAATAAATCTCAGACTATTCTTGAAATAAATAAATTGGCACGTAAAGCTCAGCAAACTGAAGGTAATAACTTTATGTTAACACACTGGTCTTTTTGTAAGATTCACTGTTTCAACTGACTAACAATAACAAATAGATTTTTCAGCCGCTTTATGGATTTTTTTCACAAATCACCCAATCAGCAACCAAATGAGATGGAATAACTGGTTATGAGGAAGTCGGGTGTTGCAAACTGAAACAATGATTTAAAAGCAATAATAATTATATTTTTTATAGTGAGACTGATATAAAAAAATCAAATATATTGTGCAATAGGACACTGATTATGACATTTCTAATGACATTTTTTTACTGTGAGATTCAAATTTGGTACACATGCAACTGACTAATTCTTAAAATGAACTCACTTGTAAAATGACATAATTAACAACGCGATTTTGAAATAAAACCATCATAAATAAATTATTCAACAAAACGCAAACTTTTTTTCTTCAGCACAGTTTATTCCACACAGCCTAGACCATGGCTGTCAACAAACTCAGTCTTCCTGAATATTTCTTTAACTGCTGTGAGAAAAAAAAGTCTTGAGACAGACATAAACACTTCACAAATCTCATGTATTTTCTGTGTCTTTCACAATGACACAAACGCGTGCAAACGGGAGGATGGAAACACCATTGACCCTGCTGTCATGGCTCATATCTGCCATATGAGCACAAGCCAGCTGTTTTGTCACTCCGTTAAAGCAAACTAGGGACATCAGCACACATTTTCTGGACTGACATTTTGCTGTGCCCTCGTTTTATCACTGTCCATAAACAACTCATGTAAATACATTTTTTTATGCTTATGATCTGATGAACATCACCATTTTAAAAAAGCTGCATGAATCTCACAGTGCTTTAATTAATTAATTATTTTAACTCCCAGGTGCTGGACAATGCAACAAGTAACAAGTACAACAAAAACAGTATAAAACAGCCACAAAAACATGATACCTAATAAAAGGCCACATTGCATGCAGCACAATGAAGCCACACTACAACATCTGTTATTGAAAAGCCAAAAATGCTACTTGAAACAGGACTTCAAACCGTGCAGAACAGGTGACTGGCTCACGGTTAAAAGCAAATCATTTCATAGCCTCAGAGGCAACACTGAGAACGCACAATCCCCTATGACCTTTTACTTTAAATGTGGAACAGCCACCAGTTTCGTATCAGCCAAGCAGAGGGCTCTTGGTGGAGCATGCCTGTTCAAAAAGCTAGTCAAGGAAAGGAGCAGTTCCTTCAAGACCCTTATTCACCAGAGTTATCACCTTGAATTTTACCCCGAAGTGCATGGGGAGCCAGTGCAGATATAACAGCACAGGAGAAATGTGCTCCCTTCGTGTCGTGCCTGTTAAGAACCTAGAAGCTGGATTTTAGACCAATTGTAGTCGTGCCATCGCACCCTGATTTATAAATTCCGTATCTTTCTTCAAACAGTGTCCCATCCTGTCCTTGAGGGACACTCTCCTGCATATTTTAGATGTTTCACTGCTTCAACACACCTTATTTGAATCAGTAGGTCATTATTACATTTTTGCTAAAGAGCAAGCTGTAGAGGTCATTCAACCACTGAGTTGAAACAGGAAAATTATCATAGCATGCAGGATAGGAGGACAATTGAACGCTTTTAACTTGGGTTATGCTAATGTGTTCAAGTGACCAGAATTGGTCTTTTAGATGTGCATACAGTTCAGTGTGCAGTATTTTCTTTAAAAGCTATATTTTAAATAAGAAATAATCAAATATTTATTTTGACAGGCACAGCACTGGGGTTATGTTTACATTTACCAGCCAATAGAGGGCACAGTTGTGGGTTGCCAAATACAGTAAAATGTCTGCTCAGCACAGCGAGGCTGGCACTGTAGAAGATGGCTGACTATGCAAGTCAAGCAGCTGCTTCTGAGTCCAGAAGATGTTCTAATGTTAAATACTGTTGTAAAATAAACTTATTAGTAGAAGTTAGCCCTTACCCTGTATGATTCGTCACTGGACATGGTGCTGGATGGTCAGCAAACCTGGCCTCCTCACGGCTGAAAAAAAAAGTTATATTGTTGCTGCTACAACCTCCACACACTAGATGTCTCTGTGGTGTTTGTGTTCCATATTCAACCTTTAAAGACCAGCTTTTCTAAGAAAAAGTTGTTTTTTTTTCTGAGTTTAACATGCAGGCTAAATGTGAAAATAGTCTTCTAACCTTATTTCCTGTATTAGCTGCTGATGGAAAATAGATGGAAAAACTCTTGGGTTAAAAAAAGCCTGTCAATTGCACGTCACATGGCTAAATTAACATTCATAGACTCACCTATGTTGGCCTGCGATGGGGAAGGCTGTTTCTGTTTTAGCGTCCAGGAAGCAGCAAAGTGCGGCTTGGCTATAAGAAGCTAACCTTTAGCATTAGCAACTCCACAACACAGCAGAACTCATTCAGGCTTGTGGTATTTGTGGAGATAAAACATCAACATTGCAGAGCAAACAGGGTCAGTGGACGAGTCACATTACTGTTAGCCAATCAGAAAAGGTGTTGGAAAAGAGTTAACTTGGTCTTTAATAAATCTTACATCCTGAATGGTTGTTCAATCAAACAGTTTTGCAGCAAAAGCTAAATACAGAGAGACTTTCCAATAATGGGGTGTGTTTTAAAAAAAAGTCAGATATTTTTTCATTTAAATTCAAAACATTTGAAATACTCAAGTGACATCATTATTGTACCTTCAGTTGTTTTAAACAGGCAGAACTGTCCTTAAACATAATTATTTGGACATCAAGGTGAATTTACTCTGCAAATCTCTGAACCTATAGAGCTCATATAGGTTTTATTTAAATATAATAATAACTTATCTTCTTTTCTCTCAAGGGGGAGCCTGGAAAGCAGGGAAGTTCTGGTGGTGCAGGTGACCGCGGACCTCCTGGACCTGTCGGACCACCTGGACTCACTGGACCTGCAGGAGAACCTGGCAGAGAGGTCAGAAACTAGTGGTTGATCCAGTCCTGGGATTGCAGGCTATTAAAATGCAGCACAGTCTGTGTCACCTATCTATTTGCATTATGTTTACACAGAATTCTTAATGCATTTGGCTAGAGCGGGGGTCATTATGCAGCTGATCTCTATTCAGTAGGACATCTGGGGATGTGCAGGTGCAAACAAGAAATGTGTTTCTGTTGTCTGACAGGGCAACCCTGGATCTGATGGGCCTCCCGGTAGAGACGGTTCTCCTGGAATCAAGGTGAGAATCATAAATGACATCAAGATGCATGATACTCATGTCCTCAGATCAACCATAACATCATGACCTAGGTAGGATACAATAGGTCTGACTTGAGAGAACATGGGTAAAGACTGTCTAGAGGTGTCCTGGAGTTTCTGGTACCAGCATAGGCGTCATTTTAACTGGGGATGCCGGGGACATGTCCCCGGCAAAATTTGTAATTGGCAGCTGTGTCCCCCCCACTTTCAAAAACGCCTGCTGATGAGGATTTTTGTTTTACCAGCTCAGATCTTATACCGGGGTCGGCAACCTATTCCCATCAAAGAGCCATTATTACCCATTTCCCACGGTAATTTTGGACGGACCTTAATAAGCAGTGACTTAAGTGAAGCAGGCAGGTCGCGCTAGAAAATTTCGTTTAAAAATACGTCATAAATGTGTTCCCCCGTCATTTTTATTTATAAAATATGAAGTAAAAACTCCCAATTTAATTTTCATTCATTTGTCATTAATATGTAGTCTACACCCGTGGGTTAAGTGGACCATCTTCCAGTAAAAGCAAAGCATCCAGCCCACCTCTCCAAATGCGTAAAATGTGCATCAGCCGCTAGTTAGGCGCGTCGCGCGCACCATCAGCTGATCGGCCCAGACAAGAGCAGAGCAAATAGAGAAAGAATAGAGGATAATTCTGTCTGGATGTGGATGGAGATTACATTTTACAGCAGCCTGATCATCATTTAAATACGTAAACCATCACCTGTCTTCTAGTCCATGCTATCAGCATTATTTTAATTGGTGTGTGTGTGTGTGTGTGTGTGTGTGTGTGTGTGTGTGTGTGTGTGTGTGTGTGTGTGTGTGTGTGTGTGTGTGTGTGTGTGTGTGTGTGTGTGTGTGTTTGTTTTCCACTTCAAACACTGGTCTAACCAACCAGACCAGCGTGTCCAGTAACATATTAATGTTACAATTAAACAGTCACACTTCATGTAGGCTAGGAACGTTTCACCTGCCGTGACCCGACCGCTTCTGCTCCACAAACTTTGTGCGTAATCAAATGTCTCTACGCGTCATGCGTCTCCATATTAGAGACGGAAACAAGCGCTGTTCAGCCAAAGTTTCATAATTTCATAAAAAGAACATTTTTCCAAGTGACACATCCCTCAGAGAGACCTGGTTTCCAGACCACTTCAGTGGGAGGAAATCTTATCGCATGCGTTCTGCACTGCGCTGCGAACCCCAGATCTTCAGCTCACTGTCCACCGTGGGCGCTCCGAGCCGCGCTGAACACAGTGTCCAGTATAAAGCTCTGATGTTCTGATGGGAATATTTTACCTCCGCGATGTGCATTAACGATTAAAATGTCAGCTCATCCATGCGCATCAGTGTGCGTCGGGGTAATTCTTTCAAACCAAGCAACATCCTTGAGTTCATCTGTCAAAATAAAAAGTCAAATGGAAATATCTGTAACCTGCCATTTAACTGTTTTGCCTTCCTGTGAAGATTGTTGCAAAGAGAAACAATTAAACTTGATTAACCCCAGAGAACCAGAGCGCATGTGGAAGGTTCCTCCCACTGAAGCGAGTGTTTTCCAAACCCGGTCTCTCAGAGAGACTTGTCACTTAGAAAATGTTCCCTGATTATGAAACTTTGGCTGAATAGTGCTTGTTCCTGGCTCCAATGTGGCGTCGCATCCAGGAGTCGTCTGAGGAGAATCCCAGAATCTCACATCCTCTTCAGCTCAGAATGCGCCTCTATGATTACGCACAAGCGTGACGCGCCAACCCGGTCTCACAGTAAGACCGGGTTGGACCTGTTCAGGTTTACGCAGACAATCTTTACATTTAGAATTGGCATACAGATGTAAAATTAATGCAGTAAAATATAAAGCATTTTATATCCATTCATTATTTTACAAGCAGAGAGCCGCATCAGATGGATGGAAGCGCCGCATGCAACTCCAGAGCCGCGGGGTGCCGACCCCTGTGCTAGCCTACTTTATTGTCCCCAGCAATTTTTAACCCCCACTCAAGTGTATGGTTATTGTCCCCAGCAATTCTGAAAACAAACTGACGCCCTTGGGTACCAGGACATTGGTAGGAAGTCCTTTGATCCTTTAGAGTAGTGGGATAGTACCCCTGAGGATGGGACTCAGTTCCCACTAATAACATAAAACCAGTAAAACTGGTTATTGGTGGATTTTAGAGGTTGGAGTCAAACTTTTTTTCTTCAGTTTTATTTTTCTTCATGTTCTCTGACTCCATTCTAAAATATCTTTTTTGTTTGGTCCGCTTATGTCCTGCTGTTGGAATGGGATGGGAGGTTGTTACTGTAAAGAAGCAATTTGTTGCTGTGTAGGGGTTGGTCTTCATTTGAGCTACAATAAAATACCTGTGGAAACTCTGTGAAACATCCAGGTTTTTCAAGCAGAACGTTGAGTTCTGTCAATTTACCTGTCAGTAGTTTTAATGTGTTGGCTGATCAGTCTGATTATGCTTTATAAGCCTCTTTAAATGTGTTAAACTTTAAACTAAGAAATCTTTACTAGATGAGTTAAATTAGTAGCAGTAATTATTTTCTTATTATCCAGCCCTTTTGGAAGTTTGAAGTCTTTCATAGCATTTTAATTAAATATCTGCAATAAGTCCTTAAAAATGCAAAAATAATAATTGCTCTTCTTTCTGCATGCACCATTTACAAAACAGTATATCTGTTGGATCTTGCATCTTTTTCACTGTTGGGCTCCTTTTGCTGCAGGGCGACCGTGGCAACACAGGTCCTGCAGGTGCTCCTGGTGCTCCAGGTGCTCCTGGTTCTCCGGGCCCAGTGGGTCCTACCGGCAAACAGGGAGACAGAGGAGAGCCTGTGAGTAATGACTCCAACAAGGGAACAGAACATTTTAACAGTACAGCAGAATATAAAATGACATTTATCACAGAAAAAGTATATTTAATCCTGTGAGTGGATTTTGGTTCTCTGGAAATGAGCATTAAGCACAGGATCATGCTTACAGGTGGACATCTCAGGTGTTTTATCCCTAACAGACCTTTTGTCTGAGACTGTGATTGCTTTTCTCATTTACATATTATTTATTTCAAATATTGTATTAACGCTAGCTTTCATTTAACTTCATTTTCATTTAAAATGTGTTTAAATACACAAAGATTGTACTTTCAAAGTACCATTTAGCATGTTTAGAATGTTAATGTAATAGTAAAATAAGTCTAATTATTTTTTCTAGCTGTGTGTCACCATGCTTGTTTGTTTGTTTGTTTGTTTTGTAGGGTGCACAAGGACCTGCTGGATCTCCGGGACCTGCTGGAGCCCGAGGAATGCCTGTATGTCCTGTTGAGATGACCTTTAACCTGAACAAACAAAAGCAAACACAACACTCATTTAGCTGCTGTCAGAGTGAAATTGAGCTGTGAAATTGATGTGTTTCATTCTGTAAACAATTCAAATGTTTCCCTCTTGTTCTCAGGGACCCCAAGGACCCCGTGGAGACAAGGGAGAGGCTGGGGAGTCTGGGGAGAGAGGACAGAAGGGACACAGAGGCTTCACTGGTTTGCAGGGTCTCCCTGGCCCCCCGGTGAGAAATCAAACACAAAATAAGTTTGCATCCAGATGTGTGTGTTGCATTGAGTCAGTGTAAAACATTTGTTTTATCATTAATATCTTATATTCTCTGTGTTCATTAGGGTCAATCTGGAGACCAGGGTGCTACTGGACCTGCTGGGCCTGCTGGACAAAGAGTGAGTATCATCTCATTAAATAAAAGATTTCACTAAGTGAGGTATTCCTTCCTCTTTCTTTTACTTTTCTTTTTGCTGATTTTATATTGAAGTCTGCAGTAGAAGGGTATATAGGAATTATCTGTTCAACATCCCCATCTGTAGGGACCACCTGGACCTGTTGGCCCTGCAGGAAAGGATGGTTCAAACGGTATGCCAGGACCCATCGGTCCTCCAGGACCTCGTGGTCGCTCTGGAGAAACTGGACCATCTGTGAGTAACTACAGCAACCTTGTAATATCTCTAGGTGAAGTTTGATCCAAGCATAATTAACAGGCTGATATTCAAGAGTAGTATCAGAAACCCCAAAACGCCCCAGAGCAGCCAGACATACTGTTTATGTGATAAGAAGCATCATTAAGTCACTTTTAAGGTCAGCTGTAAAATTGTTCTTTCTGTCTGAGATTGAAAGAAACGTTATTGCGTGAATTGTGGATTTTCACTTAGTAATCGGATTAATCCTCTAAAATCAACAAGTATTTAATTTTTTTTAATAATGTTTAATATGTTGGCTTATTTGGGCCAATGTTAGGAATTGACTTATTGTGAAATTACAGGTGGATATTTATTGTAAAAAAAAGATGAATTGGTCATACCGTTACAGTTGATAAAATATATTTTTGACATTAAGTTTTCTTTTAAAGCCAGAAAAATAAAAGTAGAGTATTTGAAAATCTCATAATCATAAAACTTTTAAATAAGCTGAAAATCATTCTTACAAATAAAAAAAGTATAAAAATTTGTGTTTGAAATTATTTTTAATCAGCAGTCATCAATATAAGGGCTTTTAGTGCTTACTTGGCTCAATTTTGTTTTATTTTATAAAATGTATTTTAGAAGCACATGGTAAATGTAAGAAAGTCCCAAAAGTTTGATTATTATTACTATTTAATTAGAATTTCCTCACCAATCGTGTCACAGAAAAGGTAAAAACTGAATTCTTTACTATGAATGAATTGGTAAAACTAATAGTGAAACCTCAGACAATCCAATGGGACAAAAGTACAGAAACGTCATGATGAAACTGAACCAGATCACAAACCTCTAACCTGAGGAGGGCACGGAGGAATAATTCCTCAGAGCACAACCAGGATAGAAGAAGAAAATCAACATGACAACTTTATCTCTCTCCTTCGTCTCTCAGGGTCCTCCTGGAAACCCCGGACCCCCTGGTCCTCCCGGTCCCCCCGGTCCCGGTATTGACATGTCAGCCTTTGCCGGTCTGGGCCAGACCGAGAAGTCCCCCGATCCTCTCAGGTATATGAGAGCTGACCAGGCCGCCGGAAACCTCCGCCAGCATGACGCTGAGGTCGATGCCACGCTGAAATCTCTCAACAACCAGATTGAGAACATTCGCAGCCCAGAGGGATCCAAGAAGAATCCTGCTCGCACCTGCAGAGATCTGAAGCTCTGCCATCCAGACTGGAAGAGCGGTGAGTGACAGTGGAACCAATTGGTCGAATTGGGGTGAGATGATGAAGCGCAATGACAGTTAGAAAACAAGTCAAACCTTGTGCTGATCTAGAGCTTGTTTTTAACACACTGGACATGTAAACAGTCCACCAAAACACACAGCACACCAGTGATTAGCAGCTATCCGGGCATCTGTGATGTTGAAGGAACATCCTGATGTTTTTTATGTGTTTGTAGGTGAGTACTGGATTGATCCCAATCAGGGCTGCACCGTAGATGCAATCAAGGTCTTCTGCAACATGGAGACAGGAGAGTCCTGCATCTCCCCCAAGCCATCAAAGATCCCTCGCAAGAACTGGTGGTCCAGCAAGAGCAAAGACCGCAAACACATCTGGTTTGGGGAGACGATGAATGGAGGATTCCACGTGAGTTTTACTCTGTAACTCAGTATTCTGTTTAAGAAAATATCCCCATATTTATACTTTTTTTTCTTTACCAGTTATTCTACTAGTTCAGGATGTTGAGGTTTTGCTTTGAGTATTGAGAAATCTTATTAATGGTGCAGTGCGCAAGAATCAAGTAAGATTTCTACAGTGAAATTATCCCAAAACAGCCTGATGTCTCAGCCATGTTGGAAGGAAGGTCACACTAAAACAGATTTCATTCTCAGCCGGCTGCAGGGGTTGTCAGTTTTTCTCCTTTCAAAATAAACACAGGAGGGACATGGCTTTTGTTTACCATCAGTGAGCGTGGGGTTGGTGACACAACCCTCACACTCACTGATCTCTGGCTCTAAAATTATGTCAAGCTACTTTTTCAATTACCAACAACTCAATATTACCGTGAAATGTGTGCACGATGTGAATAGTGAGTAAATTGTAGCGTTTTACTTCCTTAAATGAGTCATTCAGAGCAAAGACACCAAGCTACCAGCCAGACGGGAAAAACAGCCCTCTGTCTGTGCCAGAGGCATTTAACCGTAACAAGTGTATTAAGTGCTTTCTACCGTAAAACACCCAAGAGTATAGCACCAGCGATGACAATGTATTTATCAACTTATCTACTCACTTTGTATGACTTGTCTTTGCTGGTTATCTATAACTGATCCGTAACTGGCAACAGCCATGAAACTCACAAAACAGGAGCAAGAGAGTGATTGCAGTAACTAAATTTGGCCACAGGAGGTCACCTTTCCCTATTCTTACACACTGCACCTTTAATTTTGACTTTTTTATTTTGGATTTGATTTGGTGACTTTATGTATGACTGATCCACATAAAACAGGTGTGGATGAAAAGAAATTGAACAAAATGTGATTTTCTTTTTCCAAAAGAAAAAACAAACAATCGAGGCAGAAAAATACCATTTTATCCTATGCAGTTAGAAGATTGTACCTTCACTTCAGATTTGTAAAAACTCTGCATTTTTAAAAAGATCTGACTGCATAATATATATATATATATAAATGCATGCTTGCAGTTTGGCTACGGTGATGACAGCCTGGCGCCCAACACTGCTGCCATTCAGATGACTTTCCTGAGACTTCTGTCCACCGAGGCTTCTCAGAACCTCACCTACCACTGCAAGAACAGCATTGCCTACATGGACGCCTCGACGGGCAACCTGAAGAAGGCCGTGCTGCTCCAGGGCTCTAATGATGTGGAGATCAGAGCTGAGGGCAACAGCCGCTTCACTTATAGCGTCATGGAAGATGGCTGCACGGTAAGAAACAGCTGTTTCTTTACTTTCTGAAGAATCAAACTGAGAGATTTCTACATTTATACAGCAATTAAAGGTAATTTAACAACTGCTTTGTGATGCTTTCCCTTTAAACAGAGACACACAGGACACTGGGGCAAGACGGTAATCGAATACAGGTCACAGAAGACCTCTCGTTTGCCCCTTGTGGACATTGCCCCCATGGATATTGGTGGAGCGGACCAGGAGTTTGGAGTCGACGTCGGACCAGTTTGCTTCTTGTAAAAAACGAGTGATCAAACAGAAAAGGAAGAAGTTGGAAATCTTAGGAGGGGAGTGACTGAGGAGCCCACTTCAGAAGGAGAGAAAACAACAAATTGAGACATTTTTTATTTTAAATGGGACTTATTTTCTAAGTAAAAGTGCTTTTTTTTTCAAGCCAAACTTCGTAGGATATCTGCACTGAATGGCTCCAGCATCTGTCGTTTGTGATTCATCATCCAGCATTGCCTTCAGTCACCAGTCCCTCTCTATATGGATACCCTCCTTATAACCCCACTTTTCATTCAGCATCACTCCCTCCCTACACTTCTACTTTCCTCACGTCTCGGACCAAACAGGAGGAAATATGAGGAGAGTAATGGACCGTACCTGGGTAAAAGAGAGAGAGAGCAAAGTGTTGGTTTTATTTATTTATTGTTTATGTGTGGATCCCAGGTGTGAGAGTACTGTGGCAAAGTCCCAACAGAATAAGTTTGCTTACACATATTTAAAACAAAACTCTTCCTCTTTGCTTCCTCCTCTTCTCTAATCACCCTCATCTTTCTTGTGTCGCATCTACTAAAGGAAAAAAGCATTTTGTTAAAACCAAAAATCTAAAATGTACTGTAGAGTTCAGGTGTTCTTATTTCTACCGCAATAGTGTGTATCAAATAAAATACTGTGTATTATAATAAAATCAATGGTGCTATTGTTGTAAAACAGTTTGTATTATTTGAAAAACACACAAATAATGTCTTGTACATAAGTGTGTGTGTGTATATATATATGTATATATATATATATATATATATATATATATATATATATATATATATATATATATATATATAGCTTCGTAGAGAGCATTGACCCTGAGATCTTTGATTTAACAAATGTTCAAAATTCAGCTTTTCTCATATTTATAAAATTTTTTTCAAAAGCCTCCAAATTAAGTTTAAAATTAGGAAAATTGTTTTGATATCTTGGATAAATAAAAATTCATCGATCCATCCAAAGCTTTTTACCCTGAAAAATTGACTGCAGATGCCATGTTTCAATTCACAGGTAGGTTTGGTTATTAAAGCCCAGTCTGCTACCCATGTTTGCTGTGACAACCCCCACCCCCAATCCATCTTCGTTGCCCCCCGTCAGTCCCCTCACAGTCTCTGCACACACACACACACACACACACACACACACACACACACACACACACACAAACACAAACACATAATATTAATAATAAAAATAATAGCATTATTATTATTATTATTATTATTATATTATGATGATGATGATGATCTTGACTTGTTTTGTTATGTTTAATTATTGTAAATTGGAAATAAAAGACAAAAACCAAGTAATGGACTGAAGTTTTATTTTTTATGTGATTTGTTTGGTTTTCCTCAAAATGCTGAAAAATCTGACGTGGGGTCAGATTTTTTTGTAAAAAACAAACAATAAAATAAGACAAAAAGGTTTTGTAATACAAAAAAGTACATTAAACATTTAACTATACCCTGCTTCCACTTAAAAAGATGACAGCTTATCAAACATCCTTGCAGATTTCTGCTCCTTTAATTGTTAAAAGAGACCTACTATGACTTTTTTTCCTAAAGAAATAAAGTTTTTACCATTAATTTCTGGAAATATCCATCAAAATAATGTTGAAATTGAATTAAATGATGCCTGATTGTTGAAAAATATTAGAGACTTAGTAACATATAACCATAAAAATCAGGTCTAAAGTACATGGGAGCGGGTCTAAGTCTCTGGGCGGTGCCATATTAGATGCCATGTTTCCTTCTACAGGAGCTCATGACGACATATTGGATTTACTGATTTGTAACAAACGGTTATAAAACTTTCACTATTCTTAAATGTTGTTGTTTTACACTTTTACCTCTTCACTTGTTGTCAGTGCTGAAAGAGTCGGATGTGCTCGTTATTTTGCTTAAGTTTTCACTCCTTGGCGCTTTTTGACCCTAATGGGCGTCCGTTGGTAAGGTCTTCCTCCAACACAAAAATACTGCTTGCGTGCATTAATTAATGTATCTACTGACCCCCTATCGCCTGAAAAAAAAACACACTGTCACTTTAAGGTATATTAGTTCTACTAGTGTTCCTGTTGATATGAAACATTTTTATGAAGTTCTTGGCACTAAATAACTCACAAGAATCTGTTGAATTCTTATTGATTTCAGTACCTTACACAATGAGCCATTTCAGGGCTCTGTCGCTTCAAGAAAACCATGTGGAGCTGGCCACGCCCACTCATACCATGACTGGCTAATTGGCTACAAGCTGAGAAGCTCCAACAACTGGGAGGGGCTCTCTCTTGCACGTGAGACGTGATTAAATGCAAGTTTGTTTGCTTGTGCCGTTCCACGCTGCTGATGCTAGGTAAAGGGGGTTAGCATCACGCTTACGGAGAATGAGATTCAGCTGCTGTTAGAGACAAAACAATTATGGCACTTTTCCCATTACTTACTTAATTTGAAGTAGCTGTCATTTTGCACAGATAATTTTTTTTTAATCAGGCATGACAGGAAATATGTGAATTTACTTACCTAAAATGTTTTAGTTTTTCTTTTTTAATGAGAGGGGGACAAAGCATATATTAGTTTACATCAGTATTGGAAAGTCAACAATATCGTTATAGCGGTATATCGGATATCGGTAAAAAAGCCAATATCGAACACCCCAGTTGAAACAAAATCAGATGTTTGATTAATGACAAACAGAAAAAAATCTGAATGTTTAGCTTCACAACATTTTTACATCTTTGACTGAAAGGCAATCTTTAAGGCTTTAACTGACCAACATAAGACCACAGAAATACAAAATGAGTCTAAATTACAGCATGTGAACAACACATTACCCTGCTCTGACAAATACACACGACATTAAAACGGAGAGTGAATCTAAGTTCTGCTCCGCTCTGGTTACAAATCAACAGTTTGATCAAACGGTTACATTCTGACACACATCATGAACACACAAACATTTCTACACTTTAGTTCATTACACAGGAAAAACCCAACAAAGCTCTAAGCAGCTCTATGACACCATGAAAAGTTACTTTATTTTATGATGGCACAACAGGGGAAAAGTACTTTTTAGAAGCAATAGTTCATGTCAATATTTATATCTAATTTATGGCCCTTTATTATCTTGCTGTCTATCATTTGATTAGTTTATTTATTTATTATTTTATTATTTTTGGCGGCCACATCATTTTAAAAAATGTTGCTTTTAAAGTAAAATAAAAGTCTCAAATTTATAAAATTAAAAACCTTTTTAGATTCAGCAAAACATGCTTAGTCCCAAATTCCATCCAGGGGTGTTCACGGTATGTGATTTTAAAAATAATTAATTGGTGTATAAACGAAGAACGTTTAGCTTACTTTTATTTTTATTTATTTATTTTTTTGTATAGTTTAATTTTTTCTCTTCAAAAATCTTGTAATTGGCTGCAATTTGTAATCAATTATGGTCATGGAAAAAAGATTTTAACTTCTTTTATGTGTTCATAACAACAACAATAATAATAATAATACATTATGTTATTAAAGCATTCTTTAAAGTGTATCCTATTTGAGGCACTTTACAAAAATATGACTCATTCTATGTCAGATCCTGTTTAAAAACTGTAAAGGGGTCACTATTTGGCAGGAAACAGATCGCTATTGTCCTTTTTGAACTTCCACATTAAGGAAAATGCTAAAAATTAGTTGTGTGATTTTTATTCATTTGGGGCAACAAGGCTAAGAATTAACATCAATAACGAATTATAAAGAGGTTTACTATTAATGTAAAAGCAATGGAATTTAATTTTTGACTTCTAGTTCTGAAGTTATTTAGTAAAGCTCAGAGCACATTTTTGTGACATACAGAGACTTAAAAATGTTCTACCAAGGGGCTAACCTGACAGTTTATGGAGGGATATTACAATTAATTTACTATTAGCTAGTTGTTTAACGTTGTAAACGTGTAAGTAAATGTTATTTTAAAGTGGTACTATATTTTAATGTGCAGGTATTAAATTAAATAAATGCTAATTTTGATAAACAACCATAAACATATTTCAATATTCAATTTGATGACCTCAGAAGCTTCTGGAAACTAAATTCATATGTTTGATGAGTCAACCAAAAAACATGTTTTTTTTTTTTTTACTTCTTAAGCAAAGAATGACAGACAGCTTAAATATAGCATAAGCCTTCCCCTCTTAACATGAAAACTGTTACTTCAACATTAAATACAAGTAAAATCAAAGCAATTGAAATAAACTCTGAGCTCCTGTTCATATGGTCAAAATTTGCTCAGCATTTGCAGAAAGCCAAGTGGAGCATTCACAGCGCACACATCAGAAGTAGCATTCATTTGAACGTTCTATAAGAAATAAACGATTTATTTAATATCCAATTATGCGTGGCTTTTTCAAAGGCCATAAAAATAGATCCGGTTATGACGGAGTCAATGTGGAAAATAGGAGGAGCAAAAAAAAAGAAACAATCCAGACGTTAACTAACAGCTTCTCTCAAAATAGATGTCAACACAAATCCATCCTCAGGACGGACTGAAATTCCTCCACCCAATCAATAACATCTGCATGAATATGAAATCGTCCAAATATTTCAGAGCTGACTGCTGCAGCAAAGAGACAAAATAGTTCACCTCCAGCTCCACTGAGTAAATTTAGATCAGCAGCTCTCCGCCGGCACCCAAAAAACGTGGCTAGGCGTTTGCATGATGCCATCTGTGCAGGATAACATTTATAAAACTAATGTAAGATTCCACCAAAACACCAGGATGGAAATGTAAATGAAGACAAACGTAGGTGTTTGCACACCTGACAATCACTTTAGTGCCTTTCAAGTGTTCACTAGGGGTCAGCTGGTTGAAGTCCCCTATTAGAGCCTAATGGAAGATAAAAGAGAGAGTTATGAGGCATGGGAGGAGAAGATGAGCTACAAAAGAAGACAGACCTATTAAGTTCAATAGTGTCCTTTGTTCAAATTCACGTCTGCTACACTTTTTACTATTCTTTTTATTACAGTACTGTTGGTGTTTTGTAATAATCAACAACCTCACCATTTTTAATTAAAATAGCAAAAGTCATAAGAAAATAAATGTTTAGAAAAACAAAGGTAAGGAAATAATCAAACAACAAGTTCATTTTCTGTGGGGGTTTTTTGTTTGTTTTTGTTTTGTTTTTTGTCTACGGCTTGTTTACAGCTTACTCCTCAGAGTCACTTTTCATGAAGACAAAGGTCACATGTCCTCAGAACCCAGTGCTCAGAGTGTCTGTCTCTATGGGGGTTTTACGTGGACTGGGTAGACTTTTTAAGTACTCCAAATGCCTTCGGGCCTCAGCTTGGTTCTGCCTGACATAGTACACAACGTACACGATGACCATGAAGAACCACACGAACATGGTCACCAGCATGGCCACGTCAGTGGTCTTCCTATGCAGGCTGCAGAAATTCACCCCAGAGTCCAGGAGTCTGACGAGCGGTTGACCCGAGTGCTCGCCCTGTGACCCCAGGTCCTCCCACCTGCTCCCCTCACCCACACCTCTCACAGAACTCTCGCAGATGATTCCAATCACCGTCTCAGGCTCCAGATTCAGAGTCTCCATCAGCTCCTGCAGTGTGCAGTCACAGTGCCAGGGATTGTGGAAGAGCCGCATCTTTGCTCGTGTGGAGCCAAACTCCTCCCTGCTGGCATGCCTTAGCTGGTTAAACGAAAGGTCCAGCAGGCGCAGCTTGGGTCCCAGGTGCCGCAGGGCTCCGGTGGACAACGAGTCGATACGGTTGTGGGACAGGTACAGGTCTTGCAGGTGGACCAGGTGGCTAAAGGCACTCTCCGGGATGCTCCGGATGTAGTTGCGTTCCAAGTGGAGGAAGATGGTCTCTGGTGGGATCCCATCTGGGATATCCCGCAGCCCAGCATCTGAGCACACCACAGTGAACGTGTCCCAGGCACAGTGACATCTGTCTGGGCACTGCGGAGTCACTTGACCCAAAAGAGCTGAGAGCAAGGCCATCACGCACAGCCATGAGTAAATGTCCAGTCCTTTGATTCCCTCGATTCCTCTTCCTCCACATCTTTTCTCACACCAGCCTACGCACATGGCCTCACCATAGCCCCACAGCATGCATCAGGTCCTGAACAGACTCACACCATCACACCAGGAGAATCTGACAGATTGAAAGAAAGTGGGTAAGTCTGGAAAGAGACAATTGTATCCAAAGTTGCAAACAAATGCAATCTAAATCAACACTTTTATGGTTAGAAAGTAGAAACAGACAAACAGTCAGCAAAGAGAAGAAATCAGCTTTGATCAATGAAAAATATGGAATTGTTTGGAGGACAAGTTACATGCATGACACCTCTTACATGCGTAGCAAACCAATTCAAATTTAGTGATGCTGCACGTTAGGAACTCAATACAAAACCACTTCGAAAGCGATTCCCTCCTTTAATCAAGCCCTAAGCAGCAGTAATGAGGGTTTAATTGGCCTAATAAGGTTAAAAATCCTCCTCTTGCATTTCTGCTTAAGGACGTGAATCATTAAACATGATTATCTGACCTCCTCCTCCCTGCTTCAAATCACTATTGCATCCTTTCAACGGGAAAGCTTCAGGACCAGAAGAAAGGCATCATATTATACAGATCAATATATTTCCATCTCATTTACCCTTATATTTATTCTCCAATGACAACCGCTGCTTCATCTTGTTCAAAGAGGTAAGTAGGCTGGGTATTGTAGAGATGGAGAGGGATCGATGGCTCCAGCTTTGCCTCTTTCATAAGGACATGAACATCAATCCTAGGTGAGTCTCACAGTGTCAAAAAGAAAACCTCCCTGAGCAGTGGTCTGGGTAATTCCATCTGCTCTCCACTCTTGTGGTTTGGAGGCAAAAGTTTTAAAAAAGGTAATTGTGTGTGCAAAACCACTGCAGGGCACATTAGATGGAATCTGAGTGGAGTCGTTTTAGAAAGTAACAGCTATGTCTTTAATCACGTCTGTGGGTGTTGTTGTTGCAGCTTGTTCTGTCAGTCTAATCAAGTGTATCGACTACTCTTGTTTTCCTCAGACAGCCTCTTTGACACTCTTGTTCTGGAGGAAAAACACACTAGAGATTGCTTGGATTTGATTAGAGGACTATATCCCCTTAAATGTCAAGCACCCTCAGCCTTCATAACGCAATCAGACCTGCCATGCTGAAGGCTCGAACCTGGCCCAGATTTGGCAGGCATGCTTAAAGGGAACTGGATTAGACACCATGGGGCCCTTGTGTGTCCTGCAAATTGAGGTGAGGATGTTGTGCACCACTTGTGTCCATTATTAACATCCTGGATTGTGATTTAAGATAATTCTGATTAGAAAAATTGCCTGCTGCTGCTATTGCCTGAATGAGGAAGACTGAAAGATTACAGAAATGAAGAGGAAAGTCCCAATACAGGCAGTTGCTGAATCTGAATAGTTTTTATTTGATATAAGACTTAAGCGAACCTATTATTCATTTATGGGATTAAACTGAACACAAATCACGTTTTCAGTGGGTTTTTATTCAGGCTGCTGCGTTAATCTGTGTGAGCGCGCTCAAGTGGAGGTTATGACATCCGGATTAGCGTTTTCAAGCCTCGGTTCTCTACATCATTTAATTTTTATTCCAAAAACATTAAAACAATTATTTCACGTTTCTACACATCATTACTTGTTTGTTCTAATTTAAAAGCCAAACTTTGTGCGCAATTAAATGAATTCGCGTCTAGCAGCCAGGAAAAAGGAGCGACGGGCGGCTTTTACGCACACGGGACACACAAATGTTCAGTAAACTAACTTACCTTTAAAATGATGAAGTTTGAATCCACGTGAAGAGTTTTTGGTTTTAGACTCCGTTTTTTGGCTTTGGTCTGGTTTGACTGAGTAAAATCGTTTCCTGTGCGGATGTGGTTGGATCCGTTGAGCGGAGAATCGGCTGCGCTCCGGGGTTTGTCGCCTGCAGACGGCTCCATCTTTGACTGTCTCACCGGTGAGGCAGTTTTCAGCAGTGGAGCAGTGGATGTGGGGCAGACTCTCTCTCTCTCTCTCTCTCTCTCTCTCTCTCTCTCTCTCTCTCTCTCTCTCTCTCTCTCTCTCTCTCTCTCTCTCTCTCTCTCTCTCTCTCTCTCTCTCTCTCTCTCTCTCTCTCTCTCTCTCTCTCTCTCTCTCTCTCTCTCTCTCTCTCTCTCTCTCTCTCTCTCTCTGTGTGTGTGTGTGTGTGTGTGTGTGTGTGTGTGTGTGTGTGTGTGTGTGTGTGTGTGTGTGTGTGTTAATATTTGTAGGAGGAAATAACAAACACAAAGGGTGCACACTCTTCACCTCTCTTTACCCCCGGCACCAATCCGGACTTTCCCAGAGCACGCTGTCACCTCCACGAACAATTAAATTTATTACTTTGTCGTATAATTAAATTCTTCCAGAAAATAATGTGACTGAATTTAAATTAGCTGCACAATAACAGATAACCACAATGAGAAAAACAAGAATCGCAATAATAATCACCTTTACTGTGCTCTTTCTTATTGTGCGCCTTCCAAAAACAAAATGGTTTATTTTAAAGATTCCTAAATAAAAAGGAGAAAGTAGAATATTCCATTATAGGAAAACCCTGAATCTTTCACCCACGCAGTTGATAGATTAGACCCAACAGGAAGAGTCACAGGAAATCAATACAAACTGTCCTGAGTGATTATTATGATGACACATTTCTATCCTGAGGGGAGTGGTCCCTACCAGGAAGTTGAGTCAATAAAAGTTATGTGAATCGTTTCCTCACAGACAGCTAATCTGAGTCTGAGAGAGAGTTAGACCAAGGTCTCATCTAAACACCAAAATAGGAATACGTTTTGAAACAATGATGTTCCTGTTTCACTGACATCCACAATCAATACCAAGCAGCACTGGTGGCATGGGCAGCTGGTGGTTTCTCTTAGAATTTTCTTCATTTTGTGGTTTCTTCTTCTTGAAATTTAGATACATTTTTGTTAGTAAGTAAATTTTATTTATGTAGCACTGATCACAGACAGAGAAGTGCTTCACACACACACACACACACACACACACACACACACACACACACACACACACACACACACACACACACACACACATACATACACACACACACACACACATATATAAATAAATATATATATATGTATATATATATATATATATATATATATATACATATATATATATATATATATATATATATATATATATATATATATATATATATATATATATATACATATATACTGAGAAATGGAGAGGCTACCTATCAGATCCCCAACTGGAGGTTCAGCACAATGGAGAGCGGCCCTCTAGCCAGAAGCTTCCTGCCAGAATTTCAGCTGGAATTTATGAGGCTGTGATGACCCAGTCTTTAAAAACCAATATTGCGTGGACATCGGGGGCAGTACCAATGGACTGGCAGACCACGGTGGTGGTCCCCTTATTTAAAAAGGGGGACCGCAGGGTGTGTTCCGTCTATGGGGGGATCCCACTCCTGAGCCTTCCTGGTAAGGTCTATTCAGGGGTTCTGGAGAGGAGGGTCCATCGGATTGCTGAACCTCAGATTCAGGAGAAGCAATGTGGTTTTCGTCCTGGCCGTGGAACACTGGACCAGCTCTATACCCTTAGGGGGATCCTGGAGGGTGCATGGGAATTTGCCCAACCACTCTACATGTGTTTTGTGGATTTGGAGAAGACGTTTGACCGCTTCCCTCGGGGGGCCCTGTGGGGGGTATTCCGGGAGTATGGGGTACCAGGCCCTCTGATACGTATTGTTAGGTCTCTGTATGACCGGTGTGAGAGCTTGGTCCGCATTGCCGGCAGTAAGTCGGGCTCGTTCCCAGTGAGAGTTGGACTTCGCCAAGGCTGCCCTTTGTCACCGATTCTGTTCATAACCTTTACGGACAGAATTTCTCGGTGCAGCCAAGGTGTGGAGGACATCAGTTTCGGTGGCCTGAGGATCAGGTCTCTGCTTTTTGCAGATAATGTGGTCCTGTTGGCTTCATCAGAACGTGATCTTCAGCTTTCGATGGAGTGGTTCGTAGCCAAGTGTGAAGCAGCTGGGATGAGAATCAGCTCCTCCAAATCTGAGACCATGGTCTTGATTCGGAAAAGGGTAGAAGGCCTTCTCCGGGTCAGTGATGAGGTCCTGCCCCAAGTGAAGGAGTTTAAGTATCTCGGGGTCTTGTTCACGAGTGAGGGAAAACTGGAGCATGAGATTGATAGGCGGATTGGTGCTGCATCTACAGTGATGCGGGCGTTGTACCGGCCTGTCATGGTGAAGAGAGAGCTGAGTCAGAAGGCGAAGCTCTCGATTTACTGGTCGATCTACGTGCCTACCCTCACCTATGGTCATGAGCTTTGGGTAGTGACAGAAAGAACGAGATCGCGGATACAAGCGGCTGAAATGAGTTTTCTCTAAAAAGTGGCTGGGCTCTCCCTTAGAGATAGGGTGAGAAGCTCGGACATTCGGGAGGGGCTCGGAGTAGACCCGCTGCTCCTCCACATCGAGAGGAGCCACTTGTGGTGGCATCTAGTAAGGATTCCTCCTGGTCGCCTCCCTGGTGAGGTTTTCCGGGAACGTCCAACCGGGAGGAGAACTAAAGGTACCCAGGACACGGTGGAGGGTCTCTCACTTGGCCAGGGAATGCCTTGGGATTCCCCCGGAAGAGCTGGCCCAAGTGGCTGGGGAGAGGGAAGTCTGGGCCTCTTGACTTAGGCTACTGCCCCCGTGACCTGACTCCGGATAAGCAGATGAAAATGGATGGATGGATGGATGGATGGATGGATATATATATATATAATTTTTTTTAATAAGTTAAAATCATAAAATCAAAGTAATGAAATTATAAAATCTTACGAGCCCTGTGAGTTGCAGTCCCCATATGAGAAGTCCACCGGCCCACTGGGCCATTTCAGGATGGTTTCCTGCTGCTGAAGGTTCAGTAGGTTCAGTACCATGGAGAGCGGCCCCCAGCAGAGGCTACCTATTAGATCCCCAACTGAAGGTTCAGCACAATGGAGAGCGGCCCTCTAGCCAGAAGCTTCCTGCCATAATTCCAGCTGGAATTTATTAGGCTGTGATGACCCAGTCTTTAAAAACCAGCGTTTTTTGGGGAGGCTCAGATTTAGTCTGTTGTCCTCCACTGCTGCTGGATAGCTTTGCCTTAAGAGACTTGATGAAACTTTTGGGACTGGGATACTTTTAGACTTCTTTGTGTGCACTCTAGCTGTTTGAGTTCTTTAGTGTGCCCCTAGAGGCTACTATAAGCTGAGACAATCTGATATTTGGCAGGGATTCAGAGTAGAGTCGCTGCTTCTAGCAACTCTCTCTTGCACATGAGGTAGCCAAGAAATCTAGATGGAATGAGTTTGCTCTGCATATTGGTCTAGCCATGCAACATTGAAACCTCCACCAGTATTGTGTCTTACCAATCACAGTGCTCTATCGTTTAGGTGGGCGGGACGTCCACCTCTCACACGCAAGAGAAAGCTGCTGCTGGAGGAGCAGCAGCTCTACTCTAAGCACCTCCCAGAGCTTCTCAGCTTATAGCAGCCTGAGTGAAGGTGGCTGGGTGTGGCTAATGCCAGCTCATTTTCCTAAAGTCACAGAGTCCTGAAAAGACTCATTCAGGAAGGTAATGAAAATGTCAAGAATATAAATGCGGCAATCACTTTACATGAGAGGGAAAGGCTGCAAAGAACTTCATAAACATGTTTGGTATCGAACATAGAACTATTATACCTCCAAAAAAATAACATGTCATAGCATGTCCCCTTTAAACAGCTCCATATTTCAAGGTAAGCTGAACAATAACTCAGAGGGAAAATTGAACATTCACAAAGACATCAATTGACTGTAACCTGTCAACTAACCACTACAACAATACATGAACATATAATATTTTCTATTCATTTCTTCAGTTTTTAATAAAATGACAAAACTATAACTTTTATTGTTTTGAGCTACTGAGAATAGACCTGAATGCTTTGGATCAATTCCAACACGGACTACTCAGACAATGAACTCCTAAGAAAAACATGCCCAGCTGTTACAGCAGCACTGATAGATGGAGCTAAATCAATAAAAGGGAAAGATGTGCCTATATTAATGATTCCTGCTTGTCCTTGTTTATAGGCGGTCAAGCAGAGGGACCTAATCTGTGCCAGTGTTTGGAGAATCACTATACATCAAGTAGAAAATGAAGATGGGACTTGGACAGGCATGGAGGCAAGGGCTTTAATTTACAAGCTAGAGCCAGGACACCTGTCAACCTTGGGTCTCACATAGATCAACGTGAAATTTCAATCTAAATAATGTAAAAAGGAATCAGGTACATACTGGAGAGAAAGGTTATTTATGGGGTTTTACCTTAGTCCAAGACCATTGCTATCTCTTATGTTCAACCATAAGCAGCAACTTTATCGGTCCATCTGCAGGAGAGCCCTCAGAGGGAAAAGCACAGATCCGACAGACATGATGGCACCTCATATATCCTTCAGCTTCCTTTCTCAGCCTATCCTACTCCCATCAGCTCACTAGAATCCATAACAATTCTACCCCTGACTAGATATAGTGTAGAAAGCCACAAGTCTAATGACTCTTTCCACAAATTTCCAGGCTTATTTTCCAGTCTTCGTCCCTTGATGACATGTTGTCTCCATGTTTGTTCGGACCAGATGAGTTTTGTAGTTTTCCAGATAAACAAAAGAGGCACATAATAAGAAAGCATAATGGCTGGGAGAAAGAAAAAAAATCACATGCTCCCTAAAAATAAATAAATGTTTCTGGTTTTGTGGATTCTGAACTGAGAACGAATAGTGTGAAGATGGGTGAGAATTTAACTTTGCAAGAGGAGAGAGAGAGAGAGAGAGAGAGAGAGAGAGAGAGAGAGAGAGAGAGAGAGAGAGAGAGAGAGAGAGAGAGAGAGAGATCAAGAAGAGAAACAAAGGAGGAATCAGAGGTGTCTATCGGGGAGTATCTCGGAGGAGAGAGATGCACTTGCCCACAAGCAGTTTATCTTTGACAATGTTGACAGTGTGAACTCCACTGAAGAACCTGACTGCAGTGATGTGAAGAAGTTCGGCTTTTTCTGTCTGTCTTGGTCGAGCACCTCAGAGAGTAAAGAGTGGAGGAAGCTTGAATAAAACAGGAGTGGCAGTAGGGCAGAGAAAAGATATCTACTTGGAGAAATCTGCTTCACATTTTTGTTATTCAAAAGTGTTTTGGTGTTTAGTCATGCTGCTTGTTCACTTCATCATTCACTGGCAAACTGGTTTTTGCCAGGGTTAGAGTTTTTCTCAGAATAGCGCTACAGTTTGGTCAGTAGCTGCGTCCAGATAGGAAAATCCTCCTGACTGACTAAACAACACATTTAAAGGTGTGGGACACTTGTTTATTTTGCAGTGGTCTATAAATAGGAATTAATGCCTTGCAAGTCATACCTGGGGGGTGGGGGGCACTCAGATGCGCTTGTTTCAGTAACTAGCAGAATGTCACATCAGAGGAGAGCTTCAGATGCAGGATTTGGAGTGATATGGACACCTCACCTCTGACTGGCTAACAGCATTACAACTACTACTGACTCTGCTTGGAACACTGATGTTTTATCTCCACAAATAACGCAAGCCAGAGGGAATTCTGCTGTGTGGTGGAGTTGCTAATGCAAATGGTTAGCTTCTACTAGTCGAAACATTCATGGTTTCCTGGACACTAAACCAACAACAGTCTTCCCCGTCACAAATAAAAATGGGCGAGTCCATGAGTGTGACATAGATCTGTCAGGCTTTTCAAATACTAGCATTTTTCTGTCCATGTTCTATCAGAAGCTAATGCAGGAGATTATGAAAAGCTGAGTGACCGATTATAATCAGAAATAATCATTTAAAAGATGCTTGTCAGTGTTTCACACCTTTAAAATTTGTGTCGAAGTGGTTTGTTCTAGCAGGAAATACAAGACTTCCCTTAAAAAGGAAAAGAAATGTGCCTACTAGAGAATACTTCTCTGTTAGTTGGAGCACCGAGTGATTTCCTGCAATCAAGCAAGTGCTCTTGATTGTGAATGAGCCTGAGATAATTTGTGTAAAAAACGGCAAAATAAAATCTATTAACATCTGGATGGACATCAGCGACCTCCCCCTGATCATTTGGCCTGTGTCCTCCCTTGTTTAGAGGTAAACAGTGAAAATAATTTTCGTTAAATCTTTACAAAGATTTCAACATCAGTTGGCAGCAACTACGGCCCAAGAGATATGAAAGGCTGTCACTAAAGTGCACAGATTAGATTGGGACTTTGGCTCAAATCCAGCAAAAAAAAAAGTGTATCTGTGCGTGTGTGTGTGAGAGAGACACAGGAAGAATACAAACAAGATGCAAGAGTGCATTTCCTAAGCTACTGAAAACATCCTATGCACTCTCAGCTAAAAGTGAAACAATGCTTGCACATACGAAGCGAAAGAGCAAAGTAAATTAGGTGCTAGACTAGAAGCTGCATGGTTTGGGCCACCCATCTTCTGTGTAAATTCTCCATTTTACAAGCATGTAATTATTCTACTTATGAGCAAGTGGAGGTTGGATAAAATGCTTGATTTCAAATGATAAATGAGGGTAAACAGACTGAGAATTAGGAATTTGAGCAGTCTGCTCCACTGAACACATTAAATGATGTAGAGAAACACGAGCAGCTGAGAGCAACATGAGAATTATTTTTGCATACAATGGCATTTGCACTTCAACACCAGCAATGACGGAAAAAATACTGGGAGTTAGATAGTTGGAAGGTCGGCTTCATGGAAAACGCAATAATGATGAAGTTGCAGGCAGAGCTTGGGGGAAGAAAATGGAGAATTAATGAGAAAATGTGACACACATCCACCAACTTCATTACCAGGAACCTGACTGCGTCAGTAACCTTGTGTACAGCGTCGGCTGCCACAAGGGGCACCTCTCTGCGGCATTTGGAAATTGAGTTTCTTTGATTTAATCAGGTTCATTACTGACGCTTTGATCTGGGAGACAGCGGAAGTAGCCTCTGAATCTCTTTGTTGTGACGTGGGTAATGTCAAACACTGGGCCTGGAAGGAGGAACCCCGGTCCAGGTGTGTGTTAACATCTCCTGAAAGGCAAGGCTGTGGTATTCACAGGCTTTGAAAATGCTGGCGTTGGTCCATCAGATGGCACCGTATTAATGATACTGAGCTGAAACTGGAAGATTAGAACTGAGGTGGACAAAATGTCAGTTTATTTTTACATTTAATCCTGATTACAAAATGCAATCCAAAGCAGGTTTCTACTGCGAATGAAAGCCATCAGATACACTCAGACAGGTGGACAAAACTATCACAAGTTTACAATATAATCATGATAATAAAACCAACACATTGATGTTTATTATCTTCAAATATTAGCAAACATTTGCTTTAAAAAAATAATCAGCTGTTTCCATTTGCTGGAGACTGGGCAGCAGACTGGAGGGTCCTTCTGGCCATCTCCAGAACTCCTTCCTGTGTCTTGTTGCCACCAATAAATCCTCCTGCGTGGACGAAGATGCAACCTTTGATCCCACTGAGCTCCGACAGCGCTTCATCTCGTACGCCGCGCCACTCTTCCAGAAGGGACAACCTGGAACGGGAGAGCAGAAGGGAAAGTTGGCCAACAGATGGACACTTGGTGGTCAGCTGCTCTCTTCATATTTATATTTTCATTCAACACAGCCAGCGCTGCATGAGAGAAAAAGGAAAACCAGGTGTAGAACACAGGTGAACATGATTAAATTTTTTAAACACATGATGGCTCACTCATTTATCCCTCATCTTTAAAAAATTAATTAAAATAGCTGCAAAAAATAGGCTTAGTGACAAATGTTAAAGTGAACATATTGTGACTTTTTGTCTTATGATTGTTCTACGGTTGATGTAAAACATGTTTGTGAAGTTCAAAAGCTGAACCTTCTACTTGTCATCCACTCACTAATTGGTGCTCGGTAGCCAGTGAACAAAGATCAAAGATAAGGAGGGAGAATGGGTCTTCCTCTTTATCCTTTAAAGTTTATGAAGTTCTTTGCACTAAGCCGTCTCACATGAAGTGATTTTATTCTGGGCAGTTTCTGTACCTTCCATAATGAGCCGTTTCAGGGCTCTGTCACTTAAGGATATCCAACTGGAGTTGTCCACGCCCATCCATCCCCTGCTCAAGCTGCTATAAGCTGAAAAGCTCCAATATCCTGGAGGTGCTCAGAGTAGCGCTGCTGCTAGCCCTCTTCAACAAGTGGTGGTTCTATGCCAATTTACCAGTTTCTGATGTCACAAACTGGGACTTTTTGAAACAGCTCGTTTTAAACATATAAATCATTCATTCATTCATTCATTCATTCATTCACTCATTCATTCATACATACATACATACATACATAAAGGAAACACAGACAGAAAATGGATGGATATCTTTTTCCTGTTTGCAGTGTTTATAGAGCCAGTAGAGCAGAGGTATTCAATTCCAGGCCCGGAGGTCCAGTATACAGCAAGTTTTAGTTTCAGCTCTGATTCAACACACCTGGTTTCAATCAGCAGGTGATTAACAGGCTTCTGCAGAGCCTGATGAGCTGCTGCACTGAATCATGTGTGGTGGAGCAGAGAAACCACTAAAACATGCGGGATACCAGCCCTCCAGGACAAAGATTGAATACCTCTGCAGTAGAGACTTACGCGGCAGAACAAAAGGATGTAAAAGGAGAGTTTTGCATAATATGTCCCTTAGCTGATACCTCTAAAGTTCTAAGTCCCAAAGGCTTGGGGGGCCAGGTGGAAAGGTCTGGCGGGCCATATGTGAGCCATGCAGTCCGTTTACATGCAGCCAATATCCGGGTCATGATCGGGTTAAGGTCGGGATTCGGGTTTCTGAGTTGATCAGAATAACCCGTTTACAAGCACAAATAGAAAGAGTTACCTCTAACTTGCATAACCCGATGTAAATGCGGACGTTGGGGTAGCGTCAGGACGTATGGACTACGTCCAGACGCAATATGCGTAATTTCCGGTTCTTCTTGTTCCGGTATCCGTGAAAACAACAACATTTTTCCCAGTTCGGGAGAGATAGCGACCGCGTTTGTTTGCGCTTTAGTTTCCTCGTCACTCAAAGTGTGGTGCTGTGCCGCGACTCGCCATTTTGCTACCAACTTGTTGTTTACTTCCGGAGTTCTGGCGCATACAAGACGTCTCGCTACTCAAAAGACCAAGATTCGTTGCGAACAGAGCATGCACAGAACACACGCTTTGATGAGGATATCCCGATATGCGTTTACACGACCAAACATTCGGGTTAGAAATGGGTTACCCCAGGTGTAGTAACCGGGTTTTTAAAAACCCGGTTATGAGCATATCGGGGTTTCTGGCGGTGTTTACACGGACCTGCAGAACCGGGTTATTGTGAATATTCGGGTTTTAAAAGGGTTACTGGCTGCATGTAAACACACTGATGGGCTGCCAGTTGAGGTGCACTGGTATAGTTGATAGTGGGAGTAGAGACCACTTTCTTTTAGAGATCATGGCAGTGTAGTTTAGGTGTGCAAAGTTGTATCTGAAAGGTTAAATCACCAGAAGTCTAGAGCAGAGTTCTTATGAGACATGAGACCAACAGCAGGGATGTTTGACTATAAAGCACGGCACCACATTTTTCTGTCAGCAGAAACATCTTACACACCTCACCCCCCACAGCAATGGGGCACTGATCATTTGGCCTCAATTTGTTTGACCCTGCAGTCATTATGGCAGAGGTGCACTCGTCTCCAGCAGGTAAAGGCTGGACAAAACTGGGTCACAAAACAAAATAATTGTTCCATATAAAGCTGCAAACCAGCAACAGAGGCAGAAAAATAAAATGAAGTTCTGCAATGCTTTCACCAACATGTAGATCTCAACCAAATAGAAATGCTGTGGCAACAGAGAGCCGTGTGTAAACACATTTATGAACTGGCAACTTTGTGGAGTAGAGAAGACCAAATTAATCAACAACAATGCCTGAATCTCATAAGATTTTACAGGAAATTATGACTTGCTGCTAGAGGGTGGGTTGTAAAGTTACTAATGCTGGGAAGTGTGTTCATTTGGTGTTTTTTTTTTAAATAATGGCAGCATGTATGAAGGGTTATCCACCAGAAAACATGTTTTATGGTTTTAAAACAAAGTTAAGACTAAATTCAGAAATCGTGTCACAGCTACAAATTGTGTTTATGTTTTACATCATTATTGAGAGAGAGAACAAAGCGAAAGGGACAATTGTGTATTTGCAGCACTGAGAGCATGGCTTTAAGGCAATACGTTGGGGAGGAAAAAGTACATTAAAATGTATTCCTTCCATTATTTCTGCCCCACTTGGCACAAAACTAATTATTCACCTCTTTTTTAAATTCAATGACCAGAAAAATATGAGACGAGACGCTGCCATTGGATGTGAAAGGAACCTTAGCACCCAGCAAAACTACCACCAGCATCAGCAAATAGAGCAATATGAAAAGATAAGCTTTATTCTTCTCCAGCTATGTGGAAAATCACAAATCCCCAAAGAGACAGGAGAGCTGCAGTGTGGCAGAGTCAACACGCAATCTTACAAAGTGGAGCAAAGATTGGCTCTGCGAGTTTTATGAGCTGACCTCGACGAAGATGCTCTGAATGAGGCGTACAGAAGCTGGCAGTTTATGAAAAATGTGCAGCAGCTCATTTACCACCTACTGGATGTAACACACACACACACACACACACACACACACACACACACACACACACACACACACACACACACACACGTCCATCAAAAACAACCTGGCAGATCATTTAAACCGCAATACTAGTCATCTCGAACATGAGCACATGAGTGTGTCATTCTTGCTTTGATGGGGTTATAATCTACATTATGTTAGCTCCCAATCTTCCTCAAATGACTGCTATATTTAGCCACTTCCGCCCTGATAACACTGACTCTCAAGTCACCTCTAACACTTCGACATCATCTGAAACGGACTTTAAAAGCATCAAAACCTTGAGATTTCACTTCACAAATAGCACCAGAATCTCAAAAATGTTCCTTCCCTCCCCATCCCAAACATTAATTATGTAGATCTACGTTAAAAATGTGTCAGAAATAAAGTGACGTTTCTGTCAAAACACAGCTGCAATTTCAGATGGAATTTCTTTTCTGCTAATGTATGTTTTGAGAGGTTAATATCTCATATTTTGACATTTTTTGATCACAAACTTCCCTTATACATGATACATTCTTATGGATGAGACCGTCAATCACAATAAACAGATGGGTAAACTGCACAAACATGTTCACAGAAACCTGTAATTACTCTCCACATTGACATCCTTGGTCTATGCAATCTTGCATCTACAGGGAGTGCAGAATTATTAGGCAAATGAGTATTTTGTCCACATCATCCTCTTCATGCATGTTGTCTTACTCCAAGCTGTATAGGCTCGAAAGCCTACTACCATTTAAGCATATTAGGTGATGTGCATCTCTGTAATGAGAAGGGGTGTGGTCTAATGACATCAACACCCTATATCAGTTGTGCATAATTATTAGGCAACTTCCTTTCCTTTGGCAAAATGGGTCAAAAGAAGGACTTGACAGGCTCAGAAAAGTCAAAACTAGTGAGATATCTTGCAGAGGGATACAGCAGTCTTAAAATTGCAAAGCTTCTGAAGCGTGATCATCGAACAATCAAGCGTTTCATTCTAAATAGTCAACAGGGTCGCAAGAAGCGTGTGGACAAACCAAGGCGATAAATAACTGCCCATGAACTGAGAAAAGTCAAGCGTGCAGCTGCCAAGATGCCACTTGCCACCAGTTTGGCCATATTTCAGAGCTGCAACATCACTGGAGTGCCCAAAAGCACAAGGTGTGCAAAACTCAGAGACATGGCCAAGGTAAGAAAGGCTGAAAGATGACCACCACTGAACAAGACACACAAGCTGAAACGTCAAGACTGGGCCAAGAAATATCTCAAGACTGATTTTTCTAAGGTTTTATGGACTGATGAAATGAGAGTGAGTCTTGATGGGCCAGATGGATGGGCCCGTGGCTGGATTGGTAAAGGGCAGAGAGCTCCAGTCCGACTCAAGACGCCAGCAAGGTGGAGGTGGAGTACTGGTTTGGGCTGGTATCATAAAAGATGAGCTTGTTGGGCGTTTTTGGGTTGAGGATGGAGTCAAGCTCAACTCCCAGTCCTACTGCCAGTTTCTGGAAGACCCCTTCTTCAAGCAGTGGTACAGGAAGAAGTCTGCATCCTTCAAGAAAAACATGATTTTCATGCAGGACAATGCTCCATCACACGCATCCAAGTACTCCACAGCGTGGCTGGCAAGAAAGGGTATGAAAGAAGAAAAACTAATGACATGGCCTCCTTGTTCACCTGATCTGAACCCCATTGAGAACCTGTGGTCCATCATCAAATGTGAGATTTACAAGGAGGGAAAACAGTACACCTCTCTGAACAGTGTCTGGGAGGCTGTAGTTGCTGCTGCACGCAATGTTGATGGTGAACAGATCAAAACACTGACAGAATCCATGGATGGAGTGTCCTTGCAAAGAAAGGTGGCTATATTGGTCGCTGATTTGTTTTTGTGTTGTTTTTGAATGTCAGGAATGTATATTTGTGAATGTGGAGATGTTATATTGGTTTCACTGGTAAAAATAAATAACTGAAATGGGTATATATTTGTTTTTTGTTAAGTTGCCTAATAATTATGCACAGTAATAGTCACCTGCACACAGATATCCCCCTAAAATAGCTAAAACTAAAAACTACTTCCAAAAACATTCAGCTTTGATATTAATGATTTTTTGGGGTTCATTGAGAACATGGTTGTTGTTCAATAATAAAATTATTCCTCAAAAATACAACTTGCCTAATAATTCTGCCCTCCCTGTATTAGGACAGTCACATGACCCTCTTCGGAGGGTTGAGTGTACCAAAGCGACAGTATAATTCCAGTTAAAGAATCAACTGATCGATCGCTCTATAGTAGGCTGGAAATCATGAGAGGAAAAAAGGTTAACAGGGCTGGTGATGAGAGAAGGAGTGGGAGGGGGATGGCTGCTGTTGTTATGGAAGGTCTAGAAGTTCTTATTTTCAAGATGGCTTTTATAAAAATAAGAGTCACAATTAACAAATTACCACCTCATAGGAGAAACCCTCCCCAAGACATACTAAGAATTAGTGCTTCATTGAGGACTGAAAATAATAACGTTCCTTTATCTCTAGAGGGGAGATAATTATTAGCTAAAAACTGTAATTATGCACAATTTGACCTTTGGGTCTGAATTCCTCCCCAAGATGTTAGCAGAAGCTACCACATATCTATAATGCCACTACCACATTTTTGCACTGTGAGGCCTTTCATAAAGTCATGTAAAGTGAGAGATGTCATCAAAAAGTGTGAGATGTTCTTCTGGAGCATTTCTTGCCACATTGCTTTAAATGTTCTTCGCATACCAATGACAACCAATGAATGAAATGTTTAGTCAACAATCAAATAATTCTATTTGCCCCTGAAATGTACAATTCCAGAAAAACCTCATCCAATCATTGTGCTGGTGCCCATTCTAAGTGACGGGATCATATTCACATAATCCGTCCATCAAACTGTGGGGTTACATAGGTGCGTCATGTTAGGATTTACGGCAGAACAGGGGCCAACTATGTCAAAAACGTAAGATAACGTTATGAAGATTATTTGACTCTAGGGGTAAGAAAGGGGGCTGGACCTTTGAATTGTTATTTAGCTAAATTTAGCTTTCTTGAATGACTTTTTCCAAGAACATCCAGTTCACATTTAATACATTTTCCTAAATAAATGTCCAGTTTTAAAAGTACACACTCTCACACACCTTCACCTGGGGAAGTCACAGCTCTTCTCAAAGTGTAAATGGGTAATTAACTCCCACAGATGTGAACTGTTGCTTTCAACACTGTAGGTAGAAGGTTGGGAGTTGAATCCAAGTGTAAGACTCATGTTGATGCTGATTCGTTATTTATAGTAGTAAGCAATTGAGCGGGTGTACCTAATAAAGTGGCCAGTGAGTGCATAGCCAATAAAAAGCAGCAGATTGGACACAATCTGTAAAAATAGCAACAAATAAATAAATAAATAAATAAAAACCTTCATATGGGCCAAAGTGTTTCATCCCAACTTGATATGAACATCATGAGCATCACTGCTGAGCTTCAGATTCCATTTACTCATTTCAAACAGAACCAAGCTGCTATTTCTGCCAACCGAGAGCTCAATTTTCTAAAAAGGTCTTCTTTTTCCCTAAGCCTAAAGTTTTCATTATTTTACTTTTAGTGACGTAAATAAGAAAAATAATTAGATTTGTGAAACATTTCTGCTTTTATTTGTGTTACTTCTGCATAATTAGCATTGAGACATCAATGAGACTTCTTAAGACACATAATGGGTGACATATTCATCAACGCAACTTAGCAATTAACGTTCAGACTACAGCTGAGAATAAAGAAAGGAAAATAAATTAAACGAGAGAAAAGAAGACATCAACTGAATCAGGATTAAGTCTTGAGCTGCAGCTCCCACTAAGGCCACTGCCGAGAAGCTACAGCAGTCATTTTTCTCATAAATGCTTTAGGGTTCGGCTCGTGCCGTTTTCAATACTATCCAACACAGCACATCTCCGAACAAGGAATAATTTCCCCCAGTCTTCCTTCTCCTGGCTCACATTTCCTTAGCAATGTGATGCAGATAAAAATAGACCTCTTTCCCCCCCAGGTGCAGTAGCAGGGACACAGGCGATAACAACACCCCTTTTGCAGCACAAGCCTTCTGGGAGGAAGCGGGCCACCCAGAGAAGAGCCATCTGGAGCCATGTTTTTTTATTCACCTCAGAAGCCATTGTTCTCATGTAGCTCCCCACCAGACGACATGTTTACAATAGATCACATCTTTAAATGTGCTCTGTGGCTTTAAACAGGTGCCAGTCTTTTAATCGGAATGTCAACCGACAAGATTCTGCAGTGAACTGGAAAGAAGTCACGCTGAAGGACGAGGCAAGGAAAGAGTGAAGGTGTGAAAGGTGAGAAGGGGAGATAGGCAAGAAGGTGGATGAGAAGATGAGAAAATAGAGGAGGAGAAAGAGAAGAAAGGATTAATCGGGGAGTGCCAGACAGATTGGGGGAAAAAAGTGCTGAAAATGTAACCGGGTGATTATGGGACAAAGACAAAAATACTCTCCACAGGAGAGAGGGAGGGACAGAGAGATGGAAAAGAAGAAAAAATGCAAACTCAATGAGAGAGGTGAAAATAGAAGATATCTGACATTGCACCCACTGGTCAGAGAAGAAGTGTATCAAAAAGCTGTTCTACCTTTCTTCCTGTGTCTGTCAGCATGATGTGCTCAGGAGGTCCCCTGCTGCTCTCAAGAACCTGACAATCAGTAATGAGACCAGTGCAACCCAGAATATTTTTTTTAAAAAAAGCACTAGGGCACATTCTGTCACAGGAATGAGAGAAAGATATTTAAAGAATGGTGCAGTTGTGAGAACTGGGACTAGAGAGATGATCTGTTGGGACAACAAGGTCTCAATTACCTGCATGAGTTCAACCCAACTAATCAAAAAAACCCTTTCAAACATAAAATTCACTCATGTCACAGATGCTACACAAACAAAGCCCATAACAACTTTTATGTACAAACTTATTTCATGTTCATGTTATGGAACTGAATCAATATTTGAAAGATTTGTATCGATTCATATAGAAAGTTATCTTTTGGGCGGTGCAACTCCAACTTAAACCGCTAGGTGACAACTGTTTTTATTGCCTTTATTCTGACAGTCGGAGTCAACCCAAAGACCTACAACATTGTCTTGCTGCAGATGGAGTCACTCTGCATCGTTCAACTATTCAGTCCACTTTACACAAGGAGATGTTGTATGTGAGTGATGCAGAGGAAGCCTTTTCTCTGCCCACAACATAAACAGAGCTGCTTGAGGTCTGCTAAAGCACATTTGGACAAGCCAGCTTAATTTTGGAATAAAGTTCTGTAGACTGATGAAACTAAAACTGAGTTATTTGGGCATAACAAGGGGGTTATGCATTAGGGCTGAACGATCTATCGTTTGTGGACTGAAAATGCCATTGTGTGTATGCGATTGCAAATTTATATACCTGCCTAATTTTGTTTAAACAATTATTGCACATTTTCTGTAAATCCTATAAACTTTGTTTCACATCTCAAACATCACTGTGTGTGTCTCCTATATACTCAGAAAATGAGTTAAGCCTTGCAGATTCGGCCGTCCTGGGGGGACGCGACGCAGCCCTGGGGGGGGGGGGGGGGACACTCAGTCCTACAGCGCTCCTCCGTGAGAGCGGGGGTGGGGGTTGAGGGGTTGTACATGTTCCGCTGCTGTTTCTCACCAGTATCAGCTGATGGAGGGCTCTAGTTTTGTTGCATCGTTCAAGTCAGCGGACACGGTAGGGTCGGGGAGGGGGGCAGGGCATGACGCTTAGCCTGGCGGGTGGCCAAGCAAAGCCTGGCGGGCCTAGAATTTAGTGCCTAGTCCTCACAAATTGTATTCTATAAAGCCATGAATGGGTTTTACAGTCAAGCCATCACAGAAAGTCACTGTAGTAAATATGTATGGGGTAATATTTACATTTGACTCAATGTAATTTTCAAGGTTTGAAACTACCTCTTTATTTAAATTTAATCAGACTGCACAGTTATTTCAGGAGGCTGTTTATTAATCTTAAGACTCCCAGTGAAGTTTCTCCCTGAGCGTGAACCTGTATTTGACTTCCATAAAAATTCCCCGCTCCCTAAAACTATCCCACAAGGAGCAAAGAGGCAATAAAGACAACAGAACTCAGTCAATAATAATTCCACTCTTGCACACAAAGATGAGTGAAAGCTCAATAATGCTCCCTTCAAGAAAGAAAACCATTAGGTCAGCAGGTGTCAGACAATAAGAAAGGAATTTCATTTCATTTTGAGTTGAGGCCAATTTATCTGAAATAGCGGAAGGAGCCCAAACTGTTGAATATATTTACTTTAAGAATTTACATTGTTGGTTCTTGCAGCGTTTTGTTGATGAGTGGCATCAGTGTGATGAAGGACGAGCACAAGTCCGTTCACTTCATTTGAGTTTATCACAGAGAAACAAATGAGGACTCATTCATTAAAACTCAGGTTAAACTAATGCCTTTTCACACCCTCATTACTCATTATTATTTCCTGTCATTTTCACATTTGCTGAATAATTTTGGAGTTTTATTCAATGTTACCTTCAACTTTGAACATTTCCAATCAACAAATAACATCACCTAAAAACAAGATAAACAGCCTCACATAGGAAACCCTAATTAAATCTCCTTTAGTTGAGGTTTTTGTATTTGTGCTGCAGTCCTACAGAATGTTTTTGTCTTTTCACTTCAGTATTTTGCTCAGACCAGACACCAGCTGCAGGGAGCAGACAGATAAAGAGTTTAATTTGAGATGTTAAAGAATTAACTGTCATTAATATCTGATCAAATCTGCTGCCTCTGAAGTTTATTATTTTAACTAAAAACAAGATGAACAAGAGCGGCCTGGTGTTATCTCCTTATCGGCTTTATTTAAATAGAAAGATGCAAGAAAAAACATCCAGATGCTTGTGTTTATTTCTAATAAATGATTAACATAAATTACCTTTTGTCGTGGTTATATGATGGTGGCAAACAAGCAAAAATGGCGCTGAGTCACCAAACACCCAGAGGGAAAGTCCACCATTTTCCCATCATTGTACCTCGTTTGGGTGACGAGACTTCTGACTGAATCCATTTAGTGGAAATTTACGACCGTTTGGTTTTAGGAAAAACAACAACAAGAACAACATGTTGGGGTCAGCTGCATCCCTTGCTTGAGAAAGGAAATATATATATATTCAATTTATTAATTTGAAGAAAAAAAATTGTTAATTTAACACGTTTTACTGGTGAAAATGTCAGATAGTGAAAAGCTTTAAATACCATTTTAAAGACTATTATCAGGTTTATTTATTAGCTGTTTGTATATGACTTTTTTTTCTTAGAATTAGTCGGAATCTGAATGGTTTTATTTACCAAATCTATTCTCTAATAATACATTAAAACTGGAAATAAAGTGAAAATATTGTAATAAACGTATATCCAATTAAGAGCAAATTATTGTATGAAAATAAAAGTAAAATGTTACTGGCTATATTATGAGATTCAGAGGCAGCCGAACAACATCAACATGAAAGCTTGGATGATGAGGAGCTTTCCAGGTGAACATTTCTGCTCGTGGGGTAAGACGAACGTGCACGGTGTTAATCAACTGACTGACTCCCACAGGAGGTCATCTGCATTCCTATCACCCTCATTATGTTATGTGTGGCAAGACAAGAATACTTCTATGGTTCAATAAACAAGGATGAAGCAGCCTTGACTGAAGTTTGAGGTTTAACATTACCAAGACTGTAAGGAAACAACAGAGCTGAGCACAGGAAGCAATTAGATGAAGTGGAAGACACAAACTTTAAATTAGGGGGTAAATTTAGATATTTTTTTTTTCAGGGGGGGAAAAAGGGGTCTAAATGTAAAAACTCTCCATTGAAATTAAAAATCGAGCACTGGCTCAGGTACGGTTACTACAGCAGGATTTTAAAATTAAAGACATGAGAGATTCCACACGTGCTGATCAAAAAGGTTTGTTGTGTGGGCCACACGCCAAAAACTACACAGAAAAGGATTTTACACAAACATTCCCCAGTTAGATGGGAAACCTTGCAAGATCAAACGTGAATTTGTAGTAAACAAACATGGTGGACAAGGAGCAAGTTACCATTTTTCCAGACTCCTAAACATCACACTCAACACACAGCATGCTTGTTTGTCCTCAAAATTGGGACCATTCAACATGTTTGACAGCCCAGATTTATGATCAGAGCACTACTAACACCACAAACAGCAGGATTATCTGATCATTTAGATTGTAGCAAGTAGGGAATCAGCTGTGGGAACCGGACCTAACAGCAGCAAAGCATTAAGATTTGACCTGAACTCCAACTGCCTGAATCTGA